>NW_017276922.1:1618187-1764772 GCF_001594065.2 Cyphomyrmex costatus
GGTGGGTGGATAGGTGGGTTGATGGCGGTAGTAGTGGTGGTGGTGGTGGTGGTGATGGTGATGGTGGCGTGGGTTGGTTTCAGTGTTCGCGCGGCCGCTCCCTGTCGCACACGGACGACTCACCCCGACGTTGCCGGCGTCGCGACGGCTCCCGCAATCGCCGGCGAAAACGTGCTCGCGGAAAATACGGTCGCGCGGTCGCTGCACGTCGCTCTGCTCGCCGCTTTGGAAAACTCGATTCGCCGGCTACGAATGTAATTCGCTCCGTCGCGTTGCCGCTGGCTCGCCACGTCGGAATTTCGGGCTTTTTAATCGGGAACCGACGAGAGACGAACCGTCGCGGCCTCTGGCTCTCTCTCTCTCTCTCGATCTCGCATTTTTCTTTTTTTTTTTTCTACTTTCGAGAATCGAGCATCGTTGTATAACGCGAGGCGTTGTAGCTGCGACGTGCATAGGTGAAAAATAGTCCGTCTGTCGAATCGGTCGCTTTATCTACTCCCTTCTTTTTTTAGGGGGGAACTTCGATCGTTAACACGTGGTCTGTGATAATCCTCGTGAAAGTGGGGTTGCTTTAACGAAGTCACCGACTGCTGTGTCCACCTGTGGATAACCATACGAATTCGTTCGGTGACTTTGGAGTATAGTGTGTATTTAACGATTTGTGCTATTGCGTGTTAACTGTATGACAGTGTATAACCTTCTATTGTTAATAATTTTACTAAAGTACTGATTTGTCTTGCAAAATCGAAACAAGATACAGTGTATTCCATTGATTAAATGCGAATCATTGATATTTGTGCACAAATTACTGTACGCATACATCAGTATACTCCACTTGAACTTTCTATACTGATCATGATCATACTATAACTATTTATCAACAAGTTATTGCTGATCGGAAATTGAGAGATTTAGTAAAAAAACATATCATATATATGATGAAACTGTAACAATTTTCAAGCATCAAATGACCACGTTAACTGACCATTAATTTCGGTTCGTCTGTTAACACGTGGTCCGTGACGATTCTCGCAAAACTACTCGTTTTGACGAAGTCAAGAGCCGGTGGTTAGACCTGTGGATAATTCTACGAATTAATCGTGTATTTAGACAGATCACGTTTTACGGACTCTTACATTTTATGGGTCGAAATTAAGACGAACGATTGCATTCTGATTGTGTTCGAACGAAAGTATTCCAAACATATTATAACGCTTCCTATTTATTGAAGCTGATAATTCTTAATTAATTGTAAGATTTTTGTAATTATCTCCGTAATATTATTAGGAGCTGTTTTTGTTTAATTTTCTTTATTGAAAAGGATTATTTTGCTACGAAGAATTTAATACGAAATTGTTGAAATCGGCTACGGAATCATCTTAAACAGAAAATGTAATTATAGTTGCACAAATATAATGCACAGAGAATTGTAAGATTTGATGTATACATCAAGTACGATTTTTCATGCCGCGACTGACGAAACTAGAAAAACAGATGCATCGTTGCAATGACTATATTAACGATTCAAAACCAACAAGTGTCTTAAATCAACAAGTCCGAAGTACCAAGGTCAGCCCAGGACTATAGAGGCAGAAGCTTGCCGACGGAAAGTTCCTCTCATTGTGGTGCTAATTGGCGGCTGTCCTACGTTTTGGAGTATTGCAAGTGATAACTGCGTTTTCCATAATAATCAGATTGGAATATCGTTACGAATCTGCTGTTTATATTAGTTATATTAGATAATCGCTTTTCTCGTACAATAGAAAGTTATATATATCGAATTCGAGTGCTTTGATCGTAGAATTGAGTAGTAGAATTTAAAGTTCGTCGTATCGGGATTAAAATTGATTGGCTGTATTGAAATCCGGCGAACTTATCTGTTGCATACTGCAAGTTCTCATTCCTTTGAATCTTGTTCGCTCTGTGTGAGAATTAAGGGTTTGTATCATAAAATTTTTAGTCTGTAGACAGATGCATCTTTTATTTTGGTAAAATAATCTCAACACTTTGTAAAGTTAAAAATTAATCCATTATACATAATTATTTTGAAGGAGTCCGAAAAAGACTAGAAAATCTGCTTAACCAAACCGATTAAGACAGTTTTATATATTATTATTACTTGATGCATTTTGTTAGGAGAAATGATAAACATATAAAATTAATTAAATAATAAATGCTAGGTCAAAGAATAGAATCTGATTATATTTTAAGAGAAACACTGCTGTTTAATTTTATAAAGGTTTGTCGCTGAAAACGATTTAACTTTTAATCCTTGTGGAAACAAAACTACCCGTCATGATGTGTGTAGTTCTTCTCGTCCAATAAACATATTACGATAAATCTCTGTCCGTCTAGGATGCGAAATCCCGTCACACGTGAGACCATTATCTGGCAGACGAAACGACGTTAATTATTTCTGTCAAAGGACTTACGATAAATGTGTCGCGAATTGCGCTTTCGACGCAGCATGGCACCTTTGAGACATGATAATCGTATCAAATGTAATGAGCTCACTTTCTCAAAGATACATAAATGATTAATCAAGTTGATATTATTAGAAGGAGAACAACATTATTATCACAAATCATATTTTCTATAAAACATTAAACAAAAACGGTTACTAGCACATGTGAATTACTTCTATTGTGACGCAGAGAAATCATAAGAGACTCGTAGGGGAAAAAAGAGTTAAGTTACAGTGGATTGTCTGCTTGAGTGGATACATAAGCCGAAATATAATACCTGAGATATCGAGTTCATTCTATAGTAGCGGAAAATCTGCTACAGAGTTTGGTGTAGATCAAATTTCACTGAGACCATTGAGATTTCACAATAGAGGAATGCAAGAAATATATGGATTCCTGGAAAAATAAAACGAAGAGAGATATTACGTTGCATTAATACACCCCTGCTTGTCGTCATTCTTTATACTTGGAAACGGAATAGTATTCAAGTGAAGAAATTATCACGATATTGCCTACACACCACCCATGTTATCTTTTTAAATGTCCTTTCTCCATATTTCTCAATGATACGTCCTCGAAGTGACATATTAGGGGATAACTGGACGAGGATCGAAAATATCAGCGGCGAGCATCTATCGAAGTGAATTTCGAGTGCCTCGATGTCAATCTCTGGGGAGCATTAAGCATCTCCTTACTTCTACCTTCACCCGTTCACGGCGTCATCGAATTCCAATTATGTCGCAGCATCGAAGAGGTTCCATACATGGCAGCAGTCCCGTTCCGGGTCATCCAAGCACGACCGTTTCTGCGTCCTCCATCTCCTCCTCCGCCGCTCACGAGGTACAAACGAGAGGGATACCTTTGCCCGGAATGGTACCATCGCGCTCGATCCATGCTAGTCCCATGCATGGGAATCCGATCCACGGGTTCGTCAACCCTCTTGGACCAGGCGGTCTCGTTCACCCTCCACCTCCCACGCATGTGGCGGCTGCATCCGGAATTTCTCATCATCCGAACGTTCATCAAGGTATCGGAACTTCCGCCGTGAACAACGGTTACATAATATACTAAAGACCATGGAGGCTGTTTTTAAACAATAGACATTTCATTGAGATGGATTATTGCCAATGGGATATATTGCCATATGTATTGGAATTTTTCCTCATCTATACACTTAAACAAATTTAAAATTAAAATGTTTTTAATATATTATCGCGGTATAAAATGCCTTATTAACTACATAAAAATGAAACTGTCGTTTAACTAATTAATGTTTTAATTTTGAAATATTCATTATTCTTCTTTCTTCTACGGTATTGTTTTTAATATCCACTCTACGTATACGCTTGGCTACTAAATATATTATAGTCAAAAAAAGACCGTTAAAGCTTTATATGATTATAAATTTCGCAGATTTTAATTCGAAGACGGATTACATCTAATTATAATCGCAAAAAATGCACGTCAGAAGTTGGACGGTTATCAAGTGATGGCGTTCCATCAATTATACGTTATAGGCGCGCAGTGAGAAGCTGGACGTTCATTGATCTCGCGAGGATCGGTAGAGCTTGTAATTGGGTCGCGTTGATAGATGAGCTATGACGTATTCGACGTGTTCGCGATTAAAAGATAGACGAACGCGCGTAATGTCTACTGGGTCCGAAATTGAAAACTTGTTCCAGGAAACGTTATTCGGAATGCCGGTTCCTTGTTTTATTCTCGTGATTTACCTTGGTCTGAAACGTCACGTGTAACCAACGAAGAGACGCAAGGTGTATTTGTTTGCCTCGTTTTATTTAGGTCGTCGTAAAACTACTAGTCTGTGCTTGCCTTGTCAATATATTTACCCATAGGCTTGCTTCCATTATAAACAACGGTTCACTTTACATTGACAGAGTATTAATCGTAATATTTTTCGATAGAAGGAAACAGTTTCACAAACGTAAATATTTAAATATTTTAAAATATTCGTATAAAGTGAAAAATTGATTGTTCCAAATCGCATTAGATTTATATTAAAAAATAATAATTATGTATATATAATGCAATGTTTAAAATATTATGGTATTTAATACATATATCGAAAAGTTCTATGACATAAAAATTTGTTTGAAAGGTTTTAATGTGACAGTGTTTATCTGTTGAGTTAAAAATGTTTTTATTTTGTATATATTAGAAATTGTTTCTAATGAAAGATTAAAATATTCTTCCGATATATTTACTGCTTTTCCCTATATATTGGAAGCTAAATTAAAAAAATCTCATATAGCAGTAACGGCATTTGTCTCTGTATTTTTCGGTGATGTATTTACGCAGCCTCCACTGGTCTTTTATTAATTGTGCCGAGTATCTCGTACGCGGATTTGTTACGCGGATATTCACTCGAAGGCACCGAGAAGATATTGCCACCGGGCTCTCCGTATTCATCGCACGGTTCTCCGCTGAGGACACCGATGAGCTCTGGTCACGGTAGCCCCCAGGACTCACCGCACGTGGTCAGGCATCGTAGAGACTCCGAGCATTCATCTGGCGCTATATCAAGACGTTCGTCGGATGTGGTTTCTCCCCTACCGGAAGGTCACCCTTTAGGCTCGCCAGACGGTCGCGGCCGTCGACGCTCTGACTACAGCCCTCATCAGGGTAGGTCCATACGCGATGTGACAGCAAACGAACATAAAATTAAGAAGGCGAAGCTCAACCATATTGTTTGGACAGTGATGTATTGAAACTTCAAAGTAAATTACGAGAAGGGCTACTTTAAATTTATAAGGGTTTGATGTATTTATTGCGATGTAGTTTTATAGGCATTTCTTAAATGACATCAATTTACTTTGATAGTTGATTTGTTGTTACTAGTTACACTTGATTCTACAATCAGTAGATAGGTGCAATCAAATGAAAAAATTTAAAGAAAAAAATTATATAAGGTATAAATGATACAATCTTTTATTCTACTTGTAGGAATAATAAAATATATTATGTTATTTTTATAAGTAAGAAAAAAAACATTTTGTTACATTTATTATATTATATGTAGTACTATTATTATAGAATTATTATGTTAGACGTATAAATTAAAAAAAAATCTTATGTTTTTTATTGTTTATATTCGGAGTTAATTACCTCGTGTTAAAATTGATGAGAATTATTAATCCAAGTTTTATCGATTATAATAATTAAATGCTTCTTTTCCTTTACTTAAAATAGATAACTGCAGGACAATTAATATTCTGTCGTACGTGTTCTGTTCTGATTAGAGTGACTATGAGCGATTGATCTTACCGCAAGCGCGTCTGCACTAGGCAACCTTCATTTACGAATTTCCTAAGCCCTTCAAAACCTCGTAGAACCCTATGCTGCTCTTTGATCCGACGAACCGTGGTTTACAACACACAACTCTGCCATGTATTACTCGAATATAACTGAGAGTTGTTACTGTCAAAGAGAATTGCAGACACGTACGTTGCGCTGTATTTTAAATAGTTTATAGCTGTATGCATATTTATAATTTATCTTTCTCGATTATGATTTATGATCTTAATGCTGCATACATTGATAGGATTTAAAAACTGGCCACACATTTCTTTTATGATAGTTATGATGTGATAGTCTTTCGTGACGCGCTTGATATTAATTACAGAAATTACACGGTTTCAAGCAGCAAGAAATAGCCGAAATACCGAGGATACCGTGAGATAATATTCTGTGCTTGTTATAATGAGAAAGTTCATGTTATCTAAAGGGAATTCGTATCACACAGTAACTTACACAATAAATTAAAAGTTATATAACAAAATATATTATAATTAATGTATTTGACATGCATATATAATCGGTTTTAGAAGCAGATTTCTATTACATTGTTATCGACAAAATGTTATTACGTTATTATTAATTTTTAGCTTTTAGTGATTTCGCTTTTTCTTTGAGATATTAAAGCTTTTTATAAAGAATATTGAGCATTTTGTTATCAGAATCAAAGTCTTTTTTAATAATAGTTCGCTGTCAAAAGAGTAAAGGTTGTAAAAGGTGATTATGAAAATATAATTTAACATTAATAAATTTTAACACACACACATACAAAATAATTTTTACAAGCAAATAAAGATTGTCTATATTAATCCATTTTATTGATTTTTAATATACATAAAATTTATCATATTTATAAAAAATTAAAAAACATAACTACGAATTAATTAATAATACTTTTTTAATTAGAAAAGATATATATGTATATATAAAATTACAAACAATTATTTTAATTAATTTTTTATATCCTCGAAATTATTGCTTTTTGCAAATCTTATTTTCTTATGGTGAAGTTTAATGTGATGAATATTTGCATTCATATAGCCTGAAAGGAATGTCTTTCAGGATGAATGACGTTTTTGCATGTGTTCATTTCGCTCTTGGGATAGATACTACAACAGTTTACACCTGTAACTAAAAGGTTGAATGAGGTGCACTGGAGTGGAGGGTAGTGCGTGTCGGTGCGTTGCACTGAGGGGTGCGAACGTCATAACTCGCAGTTACGGTTGCGTGTAGAACCGGCCGAGCTGGCGTGTGCTTTTGCTTTCTCAGTAGATTGAGTTTATCACTGTCAGACATAGTAACGAGAGGGCAAACAGCAAAGCAGAAAACATTTGTGCTTCCGCATTGTACTTTACCCTTTTAATGCCATTCAAGCATCCAAGCTATTGCTATTATGTTTCATCATTTTATCATTACCGAGATAATGATAATCCAGATACCAAATGGGCGTATTGCTAGTTTAGATTATATTTTCACTCTCTCGTAAAATGTGCGATTGATGAGAGTTGTTAGGTGATTAACGTCCTTTCTTCTATAACTTCATTAGTTGGTATTGTTATTAATAAAAAATGCCAAGATAATACAAAAATTATATTGTTTTGTGATTCCATTCCAACTATACGGAAAGTCAATAAAAATATCGTATGACTCTTTCTCTCTCTCTCTCTCTCTCTCTCTCTCTCTCTCTCTCTCTCTCTCTCTCTCTCTCTCTCTATCGAAAAATATCGACGCCAGATTTATCGTCGGATTTCGTTTGGGTTTCTTTGACCATATTCTTGGTATCTCATATTTTGGTATGATCGCGGATGTCTGTGTGCGAAAGCGATTCATCGAAAATTTAGACATTTGGCTACGGGAATAGACCGTAATCTCACTAGTACACCTTTGAAAATTGGGACCTCGTTAGCGATGGATGGGGAGAAAAATCGCATGACTTTGGAAGGGACGAAAGGTTATTCACCGGTCACAACGGTCACCTCTTCGACAAATACGCGCAACCGCGTATACGAAAGCTACTTGCTATTTTCTTGTCACGTCCAAGCCGTCTGTCTGGAAGGAGAAAAGGGTGGAAAGTTCAGATAAATTACGGCAAAACTGATGGGATCTTCGACGCGGATGGCCGCGTCATCCGTAATATCGAATATGAAACAATAATGTACCTATAACGAGCAGATTATCATGATAATAACGATTTGTTAAGTATCACGTTGTACACTAAAGAAACTTCGAGTTCATAACACAATTGTAACGTACATAAATTATATCGTTACAAGAAAAAAAAAACAAATTTATAACGAGTACAAATAACGTGTTTTACAAATATTTTTCACGATTAGTAAGTAATTTAATCTTTTTCCAACACACACCGTAGTTTTGATGTAACAGTACTTTTTTCAACAATGTCATACTTTACAACGAAATTTAAATTTCTTTTGCATTAAATATACATTATAACCTCTCTGCAAAATAATTTTATTTTATTTTTACTTTTATGATTTTAAAGCAGAAAACATCCACGAATTAATTTAATGAAATCGCAATAAAAATGTATGATCTGTTATATTCATCATGCTTTGATTTTACATAATTCACAGTTTTATATACTTATATTATTGTATCCTTCTCAGTCAATTTCGGGATTAAACGTTGATTTCAGTTTGGTAGTTTTCAATGTTAAGTCGCCTAACTTAAACGACGGGGACAGGGTGAAATAGCGTGAGGGAAAGGAGCTACTTAACATCGCATCGATTTGCATAGAAAGTATCTGCTTTCCGTGCAAATGCAGTTTTAGAAGAACCATAAGGCTGAAGAGAGTCAATTAAAATGGTGATCTGATCTGCCGTTTCACTTGTTTTTCACTCATTTGCCTCTTGTTTTCTATCCTGAACTGGCTACTTTCATTGCAAACATTATTTTCATTCTAAACAGACAATAGAATTACTTGCTAATGCCTGTTTCTATGAATGAAGATTAATTTTGGTTTAGTTTACTCTTCATCTTTTCCTTGTTCTAAGAATTAGGAAAAGATAGAGAATAAATTGAATAGAAATATTAAAATTACTCTGCATTGGTAAAAACGAGCACATAACTTAATTATTTTTGTACTTATACATATTTTAATCTTTATTATGTCGTAGATATATTTACTTGTTATATTAAAATAAAAAGCTGTTAGACTCTTATCTTTAAAAAATTTATTAAGCATTATAAGTCTTCTTTGAATGCTTCTTTTCATGAAATCATTTATGAATATATCGTTTTTTATATACGTTGTATTAGGTTTGTCTTTTTTATTACTGTACCTTATATAAATTCGTACAAGTTGTATTCATAACATGTATACAAATTAACTTTAATTAAAATATATAAGGCATCTTTATTAATTTTATATTATGGAAATGAAGACGGTAGAGACGTTCTTTGATTTAGTTTTCTTGTCAGCACAAGCAAGTGTAGGTTGCAAACGAAGGATGGAATATTTCATTCATTAAGGCAGTGGAAGAGGAAAGAATATACGACGTCATAGCATAACAGAAAAATAATATTAGTCGCATTTTTATTTGTGAAACTTCATTCGCGATTTATTGTATCTAGCATAGTAGTACAACATATTTTTAGAATCGAATTAAAATTTTTAAATACGATTCGATTACCGATATTTCTCGTGTAAAATTCATTATATTTTCAAAATAACGTCGTAGAAATTAGCGTAAAATGTAAAAAATCGTACAATTAGTCTTTTGTGTCAAATACATTGATATCATAAGATAGAAAAATATGAAGTTTCAATTGCGAAAGAAAAAAATTTACAAATTATGTAACGTTTTGCTGTGGTTTCACAATATTTGCAATTTTACAATAGAAATTTGCTTGTGAATTTATAAAACGGACGCGCCGCGCATGCGCATTAGTGTACTTTATCACAAAATGTTATTGTAATTTCACGATATAGCTGTTTAAATTTATAGCACATTTTTGTTGGATTTTCAACACTTTTGGACATTTCACAAATCGTATCAGAAATATTTTATTTTATCGTTTTGTTTGGTAGCATTTGCACGTTTTTTATGCAATAACATTCATGCGTTCTGAGTAAGGAATGGGTCTCATTAGGATGTTTGTTAGCTACTGGAATTGCGTGCAACACATGCATGACGCATGCATCGTTGTCGCGGCCAATAAAGAAGAAAAACTGCGCAATGTACAATCTCTGCATTGCAATAGATATCGAAGCCGCGGAACCGCTGCTCGACATGCGAAAATTATCTCCTAGTATGAGCACGCGATTGTGGAACATTGTTTTCCCTCTCGGTTACCCTTTACTCGCCACTTTTTGTTTTTCGCCCTCTCATCTCTTCCTTTTAACTCTTTCTCTTGGTCTCCTTTTTCCCTTGCTTTTTGGCTGGCGGTTAACCATTCCCAATTCCGATGCTCGATACCCATATCGCCTATTCGCTTCGTCCTGTTTCACCCACGATCAGAAAACGAACAGAAATTGGTAGGAGACGCCGTCGGTGAATATCGTTTACGGTCAGCGTATTTTATCTCAGAGTTGAAAATCACATGGATCTACGTATCTATATCGAGCTGATATATGAGCGGATTTAATGGCGGATCAAGGCTGGAAAGAGCACCGCTTTTCGGCAATAACCAGCTTTAAACTACGTCTTTTCCCATTCATATATTCCGGTTACAAATATATTCTACTGACCATGACGTTCGTCCTAATCAATACCAAAGATATTTCAGAGAATTTTTTAACAATCATAATTTAAAATTGAAACCAATATTTTAAAGAAGGAATACGTCACAAGAATTTGATATCGCATTTTGCGTCGAAAATTGTTGTATATAAGCGTGACAAATATTAATTTTGATGAAGTTGAAAGTAGTTTAAAGTGTGTTTTATTTGACTTAAATGAAATATTATTCTTTCATATACCGTTAGAGTGTAATTAATAAATATACTCGATCGAACTCTAATTTGATTTCATTTGGAATATTATTCGTCATTTTACCTTAATTGAAAATTCCGCTATTCTAGATGTCGACAGGAAAAATATCATATTTGTCGGCTGTCTAAGCCTTTAATTAAAAATTCTTTCGATTGGAGAGAGGTTGCTCCAAGGCTGAGAAGAGACCACCGTTATGTAATCGATAATTTCCATTCTGCCTTAAATTGAATTTATGCACCTCTATTTTCAACGTAGATTAAATATAGGTAGATACGTCGCCCATCGCTTAATATCGCTTAAAATTAAGAAGTTTTTCGCACAGTCACGCGGCGAAACAAGATTCTTCATAAAGTCGGATGACGCGGCTTTAATTAGTTTTAAACTCTTTGCAACATCAACTGTTCGAACTTTCGCAGTTACAGAGTCGCGAAACAGTGCTCGCACTGCTGTTGGACAGCAGAGGAAAGGCAAGTTCAGACTGGAAGGGGTTATACAAGCACGTAATTAACCGTCGCTGTTAATGTTCGCTCTTGTTTCTGACAATATCGTTGCTAGTCTGTTTTATTTTTTTTTATAACTTTGGGAAAAGAGTTGTAAACGATAGATGATTATTAGTTCTCGAACTTGGACTTCGTATACTTGAACTTTTAAAAGAAAAAAAATACCGTTGGTCTTCTTTGATCTTAATTCCGAGACTGCGCGTATTACTGAGCTTTGCGATGTCGCAATTATATATTCCGGTCCTTCTTCGGACTTTGTCTCGAGATATAGAGGACTACGAGAGTTGATTTACCGCTCTCCTTGTTCTCCTTCCATGACTTAATCGCATTAAAACCAACTGAAAGTTCTCAGGGTTATGCGCCAACCAGCGCAGTGGTGTAAGTCGCCCTTGATTTTCCGTAAAATCCGTTGACATCCTGTTCCAGCGAATCCTCTAGTTGGATGCAGTTGAACTCGACAGCGAGATCGATTTAATACTATTTCGACACTGTTATGCTGTTCAATACTCTTTACATAAAGCATTATGTGTATTGGGGACAAACGGATGGTGATACTAAGCATACGATGATGAATGATGTGTGATACACACAGTTGACACTTTATCGATGAAGTTGATACGCTTCGCATATGAATGGAAGTTTGAATAGAGGTTCTTTAAAACGCTGCACTGACGTGGCTTTTTGAAAAATAATAATCCCTAGTTGTAAGACTGCAACGAAGAAAGTTTGTGACTTGGTACGAAGCATATAAATGATGCATTTCCATTTATTCATTCTTGCGTAATATCAAAGAAATAACGAGATCTAGTAAATCTGTGGTATAATAGGAATTATAAAGTAATGGAACGATTTGAAGATTGGAAAGCTTTATGACAAGCAAAGTAATATGATTTTTGTTTCTTTCTATGTTTATGTATGTGTGTATACATTCTATTTCGATATATGCGGTTGTTTCAAAATAACAAAGAAGTATTTCACATCGACAGCATCAGTTCAAATAAAACATGTTATTTTAAAGAGGATTCGTGAGAAATTCTTTAACACATAGTAATAATATGATACTTTATTAAATTTTTATTTTACATTAATATTTTAACAGAATACACTTTTAATTTCTTTTTATAAAAAGATGTAGAAATAAGTTTAATTGGAATGTTTTCTATAAAAGAAAAACGTACTTTTTTAAAAAGAATTTACAGACTGATATTTATCAATGTACAATATACTTTGTAATAATTTTATTAAAATAAGCAAATTCTCTCTCTCTCTCTCTCTCTCTCTCTCTCTCTCTCTCTCTGTTAATTACACTCTTTCAAGAGCAAAATGAGTACTATAGCTTGCCATCGTTATCCCGTTCTAATTCATGGACGGTAATAGCGCACAATTTGCAAACAATTTGCAGGAATTACATGGCAATTCCGACGCGTGGTGCGGCACCGGTGCCGTATCGATCAATCATCTCCGAAAAAATAAGCACGTCGTGGTACGGATTTTCACGTTACCGAAACGTTACGGAAAAAAGTGATTTACTATTATTAAAGAATAACTGAGCGTCTTATTAAAGATATAATAAAAGGGTTAGTAACGTATGGCTATACAGTGTGTGTAACACTGAAATTTATGCTCTAGTTAATTGAATGCGCCAAGTAAAAAGATTGAAATATAGCTGCAATGGTTTAGGCAGGCTCCTCTCTCAATGAGTTATGTTCAGTTATATTATAGCAGTAAGGAGAAAGCTTTTTTGCGGAAGACAGTCCGTTACGAAAAAGCTGGTCTCGGTATCCGGGAAAATAATTTAACCGAAAACTGTCGTTGTGTATTAATAACGGATGCGCTCTCGTCTCTCATATGAAGAATTAAACTGCTGTGCATTTCCGCGCATTGCACGATGTCTGAAGTTTCCATTTGCGTGTATTGTTTTTTATAAGCGATTCTTGTTCCGGCTTTATGTACTCTTCTTGTATATACGATAGCCGCTATGTACTTACCGCCCAATGGGTCTACATTCGTAGTGCATTAGCAGTAATAAGCTACGTATGAAATGCTTTGGTATGCGTGTATAATGAAATTTCGCGCAGAATATTGCAAAAGTTTTTGTGTCTAGGGTTGGACAGTCACATGAACATATTCGGCTAACTTCTATTCCGTCGAGACATCGTATTATTATACGCCATTTATTCTCTAAAGTCGCTGCTGCTCTCCCATTATTGCGTTTCATGCGAAAAAAAAGAACAAAAATCATACATGGCAGACAGTATAGAGTTTTAATGGTAAGCGCTTGAAAGTTTGGAAGTAGGATGAACTTTTTAGTAATAACGTGATAAGTGAGATAGGATAGGAATTTAAAGCTGATGTTGAAGTATAAGCGAATATCAAGTATCGAATGCAGTGTGAATGAATCTTGTATAAAGAGTTCTTACGTAATTAAAGTAATTCTAATAATAATTTAAAGTAATTCTTTTAGGACAACCATATTTATAGTTATTTCAACCATGCATATACATATAATTAATTGTACTATTAATAATACTCTGCTTGACAATTTTTAGTTTTTTCTTAATATATTTTTTAGTTATTATTATCAAGTAAGTAATAAGTGAATTTAAGAAGATAATTATCATTATATATATATATATATATATATGAAATAGTTAATTGCAATTACATTTACTGAATTAAAGTGTTTATTTATTTACACACATACCATTCAGATCTTGATATTTTACTACATTAATATTGGAAATTATAATTTATTTTAGTTTTTTCATGTTTGAAATAACTATCATATATGGTTATTATTACTAACATTATAAGAGTAATCATATGAGAAATAAAGCTCCTAACTATAATTATTTTACTATGCAATTATAATCACAAGTACCAAACACTTTTCTTTCAGTGTACAAATCAACATTTAAAGAAATATTATTAAGAGAGATGCAAAAGAGCTTTCTACACCATAATCGGTTTCCATCGAGAGAAAGAAAGAGAGGCATATCCACAATACTGCGCATCTGAATTTTCTACTTACGCGGCGGAGTTATTATCTGTCTCTTGAGATGCGCCATAGAGAAATAAGAATATGTACTCCGTGAACAACATTGCAATGTTTCAGCATTTCTACGAAGGAAATCTTACGGAAATGCATCGCTTTGTAGTTCTTTTCACGCGTGGGATATTTTCTTTGTCATTTCCGTTTTGTTTCTCCTGAACGAGAGTTGAAACACGCTCTCGCAGCGATCGTCTCGCTGAAATCATTTATGTCGTACGAAGACGATGTCTTTTCGCGTAAAGGCAATTCTTTATTGATGCGAATTTCTTATGAGAAAATAGAACCGGGTTGTTCGTATCACGCCGCGCCTCGGTCGATTTTCCTCGCGTAGGTACAATAAGGATATTGTTCTCGTGTCATTCCCTCGGGGTGTAAAGTGAAGCGCGTGTAGTTTTGCCGAATACGTGCAGTTACAAAGCGGCCTGCGAGCGAAATCTCGCAGTAAGGACTCGAAAACGCAACCGCTTGGTACTCATCTCACGTATCCGCATTGCCGCGCCGTGCGTCTCACAATTTCTCATTCCGAGGCTGCGATTTTCCGCGCCTTCCACACTCTTGGCTTTTCCCGGTTTTCAGCTTTTCTTCGTGTTTCCCCTTTCTGTCTCGTAACGGGACGCAGCTAGATGGAGGAAACTATGTCTACAGAACCGGTAATGGAAGAGGGGTTCATGCGCGGTCGAAAGCGACGACGACGACTCGGAGCCGATGAGTCCGAAGTTTATCGGAAATTCCATTTCGGTCGTGTAAAGTTTCCTACCTCCGGCGTTTTATGCGCCGTCTGGTTTCCCGCTTTTCCTTGTCTTCCTTTATTCGCCTTCACCCTTTCCGGTTACATTATTCTTCGCTCTCCCCCTTTGCGCCTTCATTAGTCTTATCGCATTTTGTAAAACTGTCCGTCTGTTGTATAAAACTGACGCGATTAACGTGCAAAATCTGTCGTAGGAAAAGAGATCTCTAAATAATATACGAAATAGCTACTGAGAAATTTATATTATTTTATATGTTACTTTTTGTTTTTTTTTCTCTCTACGTAGATGATTTACGTAAATTGTATAATAATTTACGCGCGAAGGAAGGATTTGAATAAAACCACTATCAATGCATATTGGACAATATTGATTGGGAGTAGATAATTATATGCGGTTTATAATCCCTTTGTAATGCTTTGTGATTAAGGTTAATTTTACCACAATTGAAATTTAATAATAAATTATTTAGTGTTATATTGTATTGGATTTTAGTTATATTCCAGTAATTGTCACATTTATATATGATATCCTTCATAAATATTTATCTTTTACAAATGTTTATTACATTGTCAATTAGTTTTTTATATATACAATTTTTACTTTTCAAATTTTCATGAAAAATTATTTTTATATTTGAAAGTTTTTTTGTTTTTGACGCATTGTTATTAAAACATAATAACTTGCAGAAACTTGTAGAAGAATATTTTTAGTAATACATAATATATGCAAGACTTTGTTCGATCATTACCGCAAAATCTCTCTCAAGAGTTTAGTTGGAACTTTCCCTACAAGAAGTAAACCGAAAAAAATTTACCAGAGAAGGTTTGAATTTTAACGGCAAAAGTTTAGTCTTTTTTGATCTTTCAAAAATAAGATTGCATAATGACTTATTATAATTTTTATTTAACTTTTATTTAAAAAAACAGAAAGTACCTATTTTTTTTACATACACTTGATGTTTTATTGATTTGCAAAAAAATGTTTTAGTTAGTATATCAATATCTACAATAAAAAATACATCAGTAGTATACATATCAGTAGATATTTGTCTCTAATATCTGACTGAGGTAGGATTCTGTGGACCAATCACCCACAAATCCGAAAAACAATTTGATTCGAGAAACGAATATAGGCCTCGGACAAAAGAGGTCTATAGACGTCCTATGCTCCACATAAGGAGATAAAAGGAGTCGTTAAATCTATGTAGTGGTTTTTTTTTAGATTTGTCAGTTTCATATAATATTTTTATATAATTTCTATGTTTAATACTAATATATGATATCAATAAATAAATGCTTCTAGAATTGTACGTGCGTGATAAAAGTACACAGACGATTTTTGTCTCGAGATCTAAAAAAGGTTTGAACGCGCGCCAGCTTATTAAATTCAGATACGAATTAAATTAACTCACTGTCGGGAGCTCGCTACCTTTCGTTAGTTGAACAACTCTATCTTTATTTGTTTTGAGATCGAGATACCGCGCCGTTTCGAACTACCGCGCGGAACAACAATGAACAAAGCGTATAACTTTCAGATAACTTTGTCGGCCTGCGTTCGAACGTAATCCACTTGCGAGGCTCCGTAGAAATCTTAGGAGAAGTCAAGTTAACGAAGTTTACAGGGAGTTGAGCGTTATTTGGCATGGCATCTACTGTCGCAGTTATTCGTGTTTCGATTTGTCCGTAATGTTTGCACCTTCGATAACGCTGACGTTGTCGATGGATTAAGATGGTGCCTCACGTCAAACGCGAATTAATTACTGGTAATCTTATATTGACGTATGATATAGTTTTCTTTATTATGCAATGTTTATAACGTGGCGATTGTTCAGTATTTGAATATTTTTTTATTGAAGACTTCCTAAATAAAAGAAACGATTAACAAATAATTTTATTTAGATTCTACATTTTATTATACTTAAAAGTATGTTTCTTTTTTGTTTATTTCACTATTACAGATAAATATATACTAGAAACTTACATAATAGACATACAAATTTACAAAAGAAAATGCATTAATTTTTGTTAAAATTAATTATTATTTTTTTTTTACATTTTTAATAAAGATAAGTTAATATTTTTTTATAATTATATTGTATAATTAGTTTTATGGCTTAATTTAATGGTTGATATTTAATATTTCTAGTTATCTTATTGTATTTTAAGAATACTGTGACTAGAGAGATCTATCAATCAGACTGAGACTATCTATCAGAATATAATTGTGATCCATAAGTATCGTGGAAAGGAAATGAGAAAAAATTACGAGAGAAAAAATCTATTTATCTAAATCTTCTGAGTTCCGCTACTTTTACCGAGGAATGTTCCGCAATATCGATCCAGTTCCTAATTAGCATCAAACAAGCGGAATACGTTTTTATCAAACAAGAATAGTTAACGAATGAATAAGGAATATTAAAATATATAGATTTTCCATTAGAATACCATTATTAGGTAATAGTAACGACAAAACAATTTTTTTTATCTTTACGTTAGAATTAACCTTTGAAAAACGCGCTCGCGTTTTATTTATGAACTTGAGATAAAATGCAATTTTTAGAACTTTACAGTTTATTAACGAACCGATTGTGAAACAGGGAGAAAGGAGCAACTTTGTGAGCCGTTAAAATTTTGCTTAGTCTTCCACTGATAGCGTGAATCTCGATAGTCTTGTAGACAATGCGTTCTTGGCAACTTTGTGACTCCCCAGTGAATATGCGCTCGTCAGTTTTGCATGTATATAACTATCTGCATAATCTATACTAGCTAGCGTAACATGTACATGTATGTTTGCTATTGCTGAGGTCGTTGGCAGACTCAGGTGTGCCGATAACTCATTTCAGAGAGTGGGAAGAGGGTGTCTTGTGGTCTTGATACTGTATATATTTTTCTTCCAATAACTTCTACAGTTCTATCTATGCGAAGGTCGTCGTTTCATGTTACGCGATTATTCTAAAAGATTTATTTATGGGAACATTAAATCGCAGTTATCGAATCTTGAGTTTTAAAATGAAAAATACTATTTCATATTTTGGCGAGATGATTTATCGTAACGCGTTTAATAATATCGTATATAGTTATAGTTTTTTTGGTCCAGATGAAAAATCAAAGATAATAAAAAATTAAAAAAGAGCATACGCTCAGTATCTACTGCATTAAAAGGTTAACGAATTTTTTTTTAATGAAAACATGTTTGATCAATGTAATTTTGCAATAACTATTTTTTTACTTAACGTGATTTTCTTTACTTTTGGAAAATTTATTCAGCCAGGAATACATTAGTCTTCTTTAGATTTTAGATGGATGTGATAACGAATCTATGTGTTTGTATCCATGCTCTCCTTTTTATTATCTTTTTAATATAATTTTATTTAAATGTTCATGTGTTATAAACAACAAACATGAATTTTTAATTGTATTTATAGACAATATTTGAACAAATTTTTAATTATATATAGTTGTTAAATTTGGATACACAATATTTGTAATAATATATAGTAAAGCTTCTCTGTTATACTAAGTAAGTTATTAACCAATATTAATGTTAAATATTAGAATACTAAAAGTCATTTTTAATTACTGATTTGAAATATATACGTGTATTAATATGAAATAAATATAATAGAATGCTAATAGTAATCTACATAGAAAGTTATTTCAATATTTCACTATTGTTATTTTTAATATTTTTTTATCGGTAGATTAAATAACAGATTAATGTAATGAAAGAGAGAGAAAGAATTGAGAATTAATTAAAAAAACTACACTGACATATTTATAATGGATTATTATTATGGATGGAATTAAACAGAATTATTAGAGCAACTGTCACCTTTAAATCTTTCTCGACTAATTTTAGTACTTACAATTTGCCTGCAGGCAGAAAAAATGTACGTTGCCGGATATAATAAGGACGGCTTCGAAGTACAGGTCGAAGTGCATAGGGGTCGATGAGAGTGAATTGCTCTCATAATAAGTCGTTGAAAGTCATTGAAGTAACGCCCCCTCCGTCTTTCTTTACACGACGTTCTTTAGCGAACGGGGTGATAAAGCTAAGCCTTTTGAAAGTCGGTGTACGTGTGCACATTTAAGATCCATCTTTTAATCCCTTGTTCGTCGCACCTTCTCCAAATTACATATGATGCTTATTTTTGTCTAGATTATTGGAGTCTTACTTGGTTTACAAGCATGTCGTGTGTCGTTTAATATATTTGAATAATGGATGAAACTCGGCGTGTTAAACGGAACAGTTAGAACTTTGGGAATAGTGGAAACTATTAATACAGTAAACACATGAATATGTAAGATCTGCGAATCCTTTACGATGCAAATTGTCCTCACGGTTTCACCGTGAGCAAATTCACTGTAATTTGTACAGTTCTATCACTAGCAATAGAAAGGAAAGCATCTTTTTATTTTAACATTTTCTCGGAATAATATAGGTATCGTATAAAATAATAAGCGAATAATCTTAAACAAAATTTTTCTCAAAATATAAACATAAATTTTCTTTTTAATTTAATAATTTATCTTTATCTTCTTTCTGGATAATGGCGTCTAAATATCGAGTATACTATGTTAGATAATGTTATGAATGTTATAGATAATTGCTTTTAAAGTAATATTCAATAATTAAATTAATATATGTATAAAGTTACATTTTTCAAAATTATTCTGTTCTGTTATTAGTATAAATTATATTATTTTATTATACTAGATTAATTATTGTTCTAAATTTTAAAGAATAAAATGAAAGATTTATAAGAAGTAATATAATAAAACTTTCAGGATTTCAGAAATATAATATAAAAATATCATATTTTATTTTAAAATTAATGATTTTTTGCAAGGTTCGTATTTAACATGATATTTTTCATTTATCATGTTAAAAAGCCATACGATGCTAAATGATTTCACTATATTAAAGGAATACTTTTACATATATATTAAAATCCTTTGAAATATATTCTTCAACGTGCAATTTGATATTTGAAATAAATATTTTAATTAAAAAAATATATATTGTACAAATGCAATGTTTTAATCAAAATTAGGATTACTTTTTATACCAACAATTGTGCTATTTATCTTGTTTATTTATCTCTGTTCCTAATTTCTTTTTATTAAAATAAAGCCGTAACAATATCTGTAATATGTGTTTTGGAAATGCATTAACAGAATCATTACGGGTTTCTTTCATAAAGGAGTATATCTCTATTAGAACTGTTGTTATTTTAGTTTCCGTGCTGTTTGGCGACATGCGCTCACGAAACATCGTACATATAAGGTGCATTCTTAAAGGTACACGAACATGATGTTCACGCGTGAAGATTTTGTTGTTGCGGATATTGAATCGTTGCCAGTGTTTTTTATCTGCTTTATCCAGCTGTGTTCTCTAACTTGCCATTACAGTTTGGATTGTTTCCAACTGATACCTCGCGTACGGCGTGAATTTCTACGTAGGCTTTTTGTTTCAAGAGACGTTTTATGAAAAGGTTAAGGGGGAAGGGAATAATAGGATAACATTTAAAGTGAACACGAAAAGAAAATATTTGAGTGCTATCATTTGTGATATTTCTCACTTAATATTTCATATAATTTTTGAGTGAGGTTGACTTAGTTTATTTGTAATATGTTAGAGAAGAAATATTATGTATATAAATAATAGCACTAATACATATTTTATTATGTTAATGCTTTCCACTGCTTAGCTATTCGATGCACTTTGATAACTCGATGCTTTTAAGGTGCAAAAATATCCTCGTAGATTTTACAGATTTTATTTTTGTCGAAGCAGTTCAGAAAATTTAAACATACAGTATGCTTTTAAAAATATTAATTTTAATTTACTCGTGTCGATTATATGCCCTTTTTATACAAGAAAATGACGTATGTGGCAGAATTTTTATTTTAAAATTTGAGCCAGTACTATGAAATCTTTTAAATATACATACTTCTAGCACACACAATTTTCAAGAATTTTTATAACACACACAATGTGATTAATTTACGAATTAAAAATTAAACAATATTATATGAATTTAGACCGATGAGAATAAATCTAATTGAATAAGGGAATTCCTGTATTTGATCAAAGCGAATTTTAGTGCTTAAATATTTCTATATGTGAAATTATACATATATTTGATTCTGCGATACTGCTTAAAGTTGCTCGCGCGATTTCAGTGTCACAAATACTCGCTAGTGATTTTCGTTTTCATGCAATTAAGAAAACAATAGTTATACGCAGTGCAATAACGTACATTCACCACTTCGTTTGTCTTAATGTTGTAGTTACCAAGTTGAGAGAGCATTGGGATGAGACGAATTCGAAAGTCATGCAAAGGAAGACGCAGTTGGACATGATGCTGGGAGACAGTCAACGATATGAGGCGAAGAGAAACGAGGTGGAGGTCTGGCTAGCACGAATGGAAACTAGACTTGAGAGAATGCGAGCTGTGGGACACACCGCTGACGTACTCGAGGCGCAGCTCAGGGAACAAAAGGTACATCGAACTCTCTTTCCGTATTTTCGCAAGTAACCGTGTTAGCTCTTCGAGTCGGTGAGTTTTTAGTGCTACCCGTGAGAAGTGTTTTTAACGAAGGAGTATAAAAAAAGAAGGGTTGTGCGATAATACTTCTGTCTATTTGGCTCGTCTTTAATATCGAAAATATTGAATGATCCTTGAATGCAAAGTATTTAACGGAGATTGAGGAATTGATGTAATCTAGATTGATAGAAATGGTTGAAGTGCCGATAGATTATTTGATTGAATTGTGCTGGAATACCATTGCATTGGAATGCTGTAAGATAGTCCATTTCTGCTTAGAATAATATAAGTTTGAACAACGTTTCCTTGCGCTTAATCGTATCATAGTTCAAACGAAAATTCCAATTTTCTTTTTATGAAAATATTTTATCTTTATGCGACATAGTTTATTTTTATGACAAGACGTTTCGACAGCGTATTTTTCATCTTATATACCGGAATATACTGATATTGAGCACGATATATTTGCTGACCAATATCATTTCGTTGTATGATATTAGGAAATCTTGTGAACTAAATCTTTCTTTAGATGGAATTCGACGTTAGAAAAATTATTTATAATCAGGAGCTCGTTATAGATTTTTATTATGTGTGGTCAATATTTATCTTAAAAGACCTTTACGAAATGCAATGTTTTTTTATATTATTATGTAATATCCTACCTACACGAGCATTGAAGATATATTAGAAGTTGGCGAGTGCAAATATTTTCTAAAGCGTTACAATCTTTTCTCATTCGTAAGCAAAATTAAAGAGAGCGAACATTTCAGAATCTATTTGCCTGCTAATAAACCCTTTCTAGTAATCTTCTCTTATTTTACGTACGAGGTATAACGCTGTTTGAAAATAAAGAAGTTATAAAGAAAGCTTCCAGCGTCTCAATCAACGAGATCTCAGCCGAAGAAGTACATTACGCGTGAGGAGCTCTATTTAGATTCAAAAGAGCCAAATGAGATATTCGTGGAATAATTTATTTCCGCGGCATGGCAGTGTGCCTTTATGTCGTCTTTGAGTAAAACGCGTTTGTTACATTCCTTCCGAATCTCATATCACCTGAAATATTTTCCGAAATGAAAGCCTATGAAATAGTTCCACATATCTAATTATTTTATTTTGTTTTTTATAAGACAGAGCAGTTGTTTTAAATTTTTTTTTTTTAATACCTATTTACTCTCTATAACTTTTATTCAACAATTTTGTCTTTATGAACACATTTCTTTCAATTGTACATTTTTATCTGTAAAAAAAAGATTGTTTATACGGAGATTTTATCTCGATGCACTTTGCAATTCTGATCGGGACCAATCAGTGCCGACGGATATATCCAAAGAAAAGTTGCATCGTACGGTATATCGGCGTAAAACTTTTAGTCGAAGCTCTCTTCGAAGGTTTAACTTCGTCGACTTATCGAGGCTCGAGTGCAAAAGAGGCAGGCACGGCTTCTTCTAACTCAATACGAAGCCAGAGTTAGATAAGTTTCCTTTTTTTCGCCCGCTGGCCCACCTTCTTCGATTTCACGATCTCGTTCCCTTTCTTTTCTTCACAGTCGTTTCATGCCGAGCTGCACCAGTACAAACATCACATCGAACTTTTTAATCAGCTCACTCAGAAGCTGATAGCGGTTTATCAGCAAGACGATACGACACGAGTGAAGAAAATGACGGAAACGATCAATCAGAGATACAACAATCTTAATACGAGGTAACTATGTATAATTTTTTTTCTGTCAAAATTTTGTTATTCTCTTATTTTACTACGATTTAGTTTTTATCGATATTAAACCTACAAGATAAATTGTGTGGAGCCAATTAAAATTTTAATTTATATAATTAGATTGTTAATTACATTCAATTCAAAATACAAATAAATTTAATATGAACATAAATTAGTAGTACTCATTTCTGTAATAAGTACATACGCGTTCTGAATCTAAATGAAAAAATAAGCAGAGAACAATTCTTTTTCTTAGATTAATTTACCGCAATTTTTATTTCAATAATATTTTTAATCCGTATCTTATTTAATTAATAAGATTTTCATTAATAGAAAATTAATTCTCCGATAATTATAAAATTGTAATCGAGAGAAGATGCGTGTCTTTTAGGATAGCTTCGTTCCATTTCTAAAATACGGCGCATAGGACGGCGTTTGCTCTAGGACATGTATTCTATAGTGTTTCGAGTTAAGGAACTTTGCTCCGAATCAAACCGTAGATCACGGATGTAATACTGTTTCGACCTATTCGTTTCCAGCATCATCAATCGCGGAAAACTACTGCACTCCGCGATGAACTCGCTCCACAACTTCGACCGGTCTCTAGACAAGTTCTTAGCCTGGTTGAGTGAAGCGGAGTCTTCGATGGAGGGATTGGAAGCGGAAGCCGATCGACTGGGTGGACGACGAGACCAGGGCGCGCTCAGACGACCACAACATCAGCTTAAGGTAAGATTGTCACGTTCACGCAAATTTCACGACAAGTTTCGACACGGTATTCTGGTAACGTAAGTGTTCTAATCCTGATACAACACAGCCATGTGTTCATCACCATTGTGAAACAAAAGATCGCTCATTTTTTAAATTGCTCGAGCTGGTTATGTTTCGTAAGAAATAAAAAGGGAAATGATATATTTCTTTTTTATTTTTTTTATCTTTTTTACGATTGAGACATATATTTTTTTCTTTATGATTTATGCAAGTGATAACAAAAATTTTATATATTTAAATCTAAACATTTAATCACAAGCGTTGCAATCAATAGATTAGTTTGTTGCAATTTCGATAACCGACGTTAATACCGAGGGATTATATGATCAAACGTGTTTCAAGAGGTCTTTATTAATTTTGCAAAAGAGGAAATCGCGTATATACTCACGTGTTACTCGCTGTAAAGTAAACGTCATGGGGCGCGTCGCTAGATTAACTAACAGTTTTTTAAATTGACTTCTACATTAAAAAATTTTACAGAACTTTAACATTTATCATATATAAAGAATATTTTTAAAAACATCTTATTTAAACAATTAATGCAAAATGGACAAAATCTGTGAATGGCAATTGCATTGTAAAGCAAATAGAAACTCTCATATTAACAAAATAATATTCAAATATATATCTTCTCTTTAATAATTAATTTATACGTCTTTTTGATTTTCTTATTCGTATCAACAAAATTTACTTACGTTTTACATTTGAACGAAAAAAAAGAAAAGATTTTGCTAGAACAATTAGCAATAAAATATTTAGACAGATATATGATATTTAATAGGTATTTTAGAAATACAATTTCATGGATATATATGTATATATGTATATGTATATATTAATATATATATATATAAAATTATTTTTTGTATTATTCGATGATACTGCGATTTTTATTTATTATGCAGTTCAAATCTATTTTTTTATATGTTTTGAATTTCATTATAGATTGTTATATGATATATCTGCACAATGTTGATGAAACATTTAAAATTTTAGCTGGACACAGATTTGAAAATAACTTTGTTGGGGGCAGAGAGAGGATTATCAAAATAATAATGTAGAAAATGCTCAAGCTGATTGCTAAACTATCCAAACTCTTTGCAATATTGCTCATCATACTAGAGTTTTGTTATAATTATTTTGATTGGTTGATAAAATTATTTTCAGATTTGTATCTATCTAAATTTTTAGATATTACGACAAAATTATTATTTCCGTGTATGTAAATTTATACAAATTTATATATGAAAAAATGTAGCATAAAATGTTTTGCCAAGCAGAACATCCAATTTTTTTATTATGCGTGAATGTCACTGGAAAATTTAAATATAATTCGACTGACGTGATAGTATACGCACGTCGATTTCTGACTTCTCTACGTTGCGCATCTTTCATACAGTCAGTTTTGGGGTTTCAATTGCTATAAAAACTTATCGAAAGTGTCAGACAGCCGGGGTATCGATGTATCCATTAAAAAGAAGAAACTTGATATTGAGTACCGATACAATGCGGTGACCGACCATCAGTCCTTCCACGCGGAATGTATTTTCCGCTTTATATACGGTTTCCAGAGCGTGAAGATTTTAAATTCTCGTACGCCACGCGCCCACTCGCGGTTGTTTTTCGTCGCGTTGACGCATCCGGTAAATTTCTCGCCACAACTGGCAGCCATTGCATTCACGTGCTGTGATTTAGTTACCCTGTAATTTTGCATTTGAATCGGTTGCTTTTCACGTGACGCACGATGTTTTTTGCCGGCACGTTACCGATTTTTTTACGGCCGTTGAACGTTTCATTAATTTGCAAGTGATCATTCCCTTCGTTCGTCATGGCAAACATAGAGCAGCGAGATATAATGCTTGTAGAAAATAGGAAATAAATTTTTGGCGATTGCTGTATTTATTAAATGGAAAAAATTGGAAAAAATTTGATATATTTTTATTATTACTTTTTATGTGACTACGAATTTTTACGTAAATATAAAACACGATCAAAAAGATCGAACGTAAATTTTGCTATTTATAAGCGATAGATCGGAATAAATCGTGCGGTATAGAAATCAAATTAGATATATAAATAGATACAGAAATTAGGTATAGAAAATGAGTATAGTAATAATAATTACCGAACGTTGAACATATTTTAATGAGGCTGTGTAATTAAGTACATGCTGCATGTGAGAGAATTGCTTGTGAAATTGATATATTAACGGATTGCGCTTGTGGATTCAAACTAATATGTTATACTTAATACTACACTCGGTCAATGTAGTATTTCTTGTATTTCTATATTTGTGAGAGAGAGAAAAATTTACTATTCTTAATATTAAATTATAAGTACTCACGTAAATGTAACTAAAGCATCCACGGGGATCATTATATAGTATTATAATACTTCTCCATAATTATTGACAGATCCGTTCCCGTTTACAATCTCCTTACCCGTTACATTCTATTTGCTCGTCGAGACAACACTAATTATTGACAGAAACAAGCACGATTACCGTTTGCGAGCTAGACTTTGATCGATTGCGTGTAATATTTAAGAGCAAACGATCCGCCATCGAGTAAGGAGCTTATTGTGTTAGTTTCTTGCATTTTAAAGGGAAACGTCGGCGAAAGGTCAGCATTTTAGAGTGAACAAAATTTATTGCTATTAGGATCTGTTATTTTTATTGTAAGCTATTATTGGTTAATTTTCTGTTTGATTTAACTTTTTAATTTTTTAATTTTGATGTTTTTTTTTTTAGGAAAATTGAATTTCAGTAAATTATTGAAAAAATTATTAGTATCACACTTTAATATGATGCATATTGCACTTTATTGGAATATATGCATTTCGTTTTATCGAGAAATATTTCATTTTCAAGAGTATTACATCATATGTACTATTACTAAACAAATTTTTCGTTAAATTGCGTAAAATTTAATAATCTTTCTATTAAATTTTAAAGCAATTTAGCAAAAATGCTTCATGTTGTTGTAAAATCAAATTTACTAATGATATATCGTTATATGATTAAAATCCGGCGTCTCGCATTTAGAGCATGTCACATATAGAATTATCCAGAGTCATTTAGAACATGGCACATATAGAAATCCTTTCATATTGATTGCTAAAATTAGGGTTGGCGAATATTCAGGTATTTTCTACAAATGCCTGAATAATCCATTAATCACTTAGTCAATAGGGAATCTGCAATGCATTATTAAACTGATCGATCGCTGATAACAAAATTAACTTTGTATTGCTAGTAAACGATTAATAATTATTCTTTTTTATTAATTTGTAATGATACTTAATAATAAATACTCAATTTATAATATAATGTTCAATATTGATTGTTAGAAAATTCAACGATAATTAATGAATATTACAGGATCACGAGATATGAAAGAATTATTTCTCGTTATATTAATCCTTTTTATATTATTAATTTTTGTTTGGTTTTTCAAATGATAAATATTATACCATTTGATGTACTACATATATATCCAATAAACGGGAGTATAATTTATAAACTGCAATTATTAGCAATATGGAAATAGCGGTTATTTGATAAATCGTATAATAACTGATTGGAATTTATTATTCGATCCGTCATATCCATCAGTAGTTAGTTAGAATATTGTATAATATCCTGCTGTTTGATAACTCATGTGATAACATGAATGTCCAAAAGTAATCAACCGTATTATTTGCTTTGCAATGCAGTTATCTTTACTTGTATTTATACACTATTTTGCGTCTTTTTTTAAACTGAAATATTTTTTATAATATTTTTTTTAATATGAGAAACGTTAAAGTTACGTGTTCGAAACAATTACGAGTTGGCAATTATTATCCCGAGCTTATATTTTCATTTACTGTACACGCGACTTGATGTTCATGCTAATGTTTCCATACATACAGTAGAATATCGCGAAAAAAACTTGTTATCGCCTCTTGTTTCAATGAGTCGCGTAACGTTGAAACCTTTTTTCCTGATGCATCGCGTTTTCATGTGGGAACCATGTTGGTTGTACCATCTGGCACTCGAGACTAATTAACTCCAGGGAGCGTATCCATTTTAGTCTCTCTAAACTCTTTGTACCTCGTTGACACAATTTTGAAGTTATTCGTAGCAGTAATTTATTTCGAGTCTATTTCGCTGTTCATGGAACTCAAGATTTAAAGATGGATATTAAATCGAGCCGAAGTGAAACAGTTAGTCTGTTCTACAGCTCTTACTTGGTCGTTTATTTATATATGACGATAAATATGGAAATCGAGCAGTGGATAAGTAGAACGCCTTTTCTCTCTTTTGACTGTAAAGTCCTTTTCATTGTTTTATACGTTCGTTGCTCCCGCAATTAGAAACGAACATTAAATGCCGTCTGCAGTTTCTGCGAAAGCTAACGAGCTTTGACTGAAAGTAGTTATACGTTTGATTTCATTTACGTTTGAAAGAAGAAATTATAAAGTTTGCTAAGTAAATCAAGATGCAGTGAACTTATTTGTAGGTAATATTGATTTTTATATTTTTATTGGTAATGATTGCAATACAACTTTGAAATATACTGCTGAAAATGTCTAAAAATCTTACTTTTTATATATACGTTATACTCTTAGTTGATGCCGCTTGAATTTGTCCTGATATTTGAAATACGACAAAATCATTTTCCTCATTTCTGCATATCCATGTTAAACATACTGCAATACAATATTCTGAGGAATAATGCATAAGGTCTGTCAATGTATTGCGCACATATTTGCGGCCAGACTATTGAACTGTCGATGTTCCTTGAATGTAGTAGTCGCTACTAGTTTCGCAACGACGCTATTCTGTATCATAGTTTACAAATGCGATTTAACTAATGAATTATCGACCAATGCTCCGTTGTCGAACATAACTTATGTATGTACCACTTGCCCATATCTACTTCACGTCTTTCGGGAGTGCATGGAATTTCTAGTATCATTATCGAAAGTACGTTTATTCCCTCTGTTTGGGCCACACTTTGTTGACTCCAGCTGCGACTTACGCCGACATTACGTTGTTTAACAAAATTAATTTCAGACTGAATATCTCAGTCTCAAAACATTATCCCGAGACTAATTATTTTTACTTTTACTACGCATCATACATATTTTATCTAAGATTTTTAGACATGTTTGTGAGCAATTATAGTCTATGTTTTTAATGATTATCATATTTATATGATAATAAAGTTTTCTGTAAAAAAAAACTGTAATTTATTTTATATTAAAGTATCAAACGTTCACTTCATTTTATTATAGAGAGATAAAATATACGCATTTAAGTTTCCTTCAAATTACAAGCCCTTTGACATTGTTCAACATCAAAGAGATTATCTCGGAACGAGATATTGCACATTCACGATTTATGAATTGCGAGTTACATTCGTTGCTACGCGACGTCTCATGTTTCTAACATTCGTGAAGCGCTCGATCGGACTTGCTTTACCTGAAATGAGAAGCTTCGCACATGGTTCAGAACTTTTAACTTTATTTGAGACTTCTCATTGTGCGTCATATCGGAATTCCACTGCTTTTAGGAATCGCTTATACGGAAAATAGAGAACATCGATCGGCAGAATAACGAGGAGTCGCTTACGTGACCCGGACTTACGTTTCGCCTTTAGATGAACAAAGAGAGTACAGCCCTTTCTCATATTCATGGTAAACACGGCACGCTCCGCTTCGTTAGATCAATCCTGCCGTGGCTAATCCGCTTTAATGCAATTTCACTTGGTGGCTCTCTTTTTCTTTATCGTAGAACCATGTACACTCTACTATACGAGTCGAGTCTCCGCTGTCCCTGCGGTAAACCCGCCTTCGTACTTAGGCGTCATTAATGTGCAGAACCGTGATTTATTGGTGCATTGGCGTCGATTTTCGAGAAATAGGGAAAACGAGGTATTTCGTACGATAATTAGTAGCATTTAGTTAATTGAGATAATTAGAACCATTTTCTAGACTATATATTTTACATGTTTGAATCATGATGTTCTTTGGTAAATAATATATTTTTTATCATTATAAAGATTCTTTTATCTTTATTTACAGCATGTATAACTGTTTAAGTTTAAAAATTTGATTAATTGTTATATTTGTTTTTTACTCCAACTCTACTTTTCTTATTATAAATATTTGAATGTACAATATTATAAAAATGATATTTCTTCTCTTGTATATTGAATACTGGTAATTGCGCTTACTCGAAATTAACTGAATTACTGAGGTATGAATACGTTCTCTTGTACAAGTGTAATTATACATATTTTACCTCTTTAGGATCAACTGTCAAATTTTAGGATTGTAGACTCAACTGTCGGATTTGACTTTTGTTCAAAAGTTACTTTGACGTGATTAACTTTGCATGTGGTATTATCCGATTGGATTCGTTTCCGCGTGCTCTATGTATAATTGTCAAGGTTGACTAAAAGGGTGTTAAATCTTCGTGGATCGGGTCGCGATTGGCGAAATGGCGGTATATTGTCGTGGTCCCGAAGGTCACGGAAATACGGAAGAATGAGTAAACCGAGCCAGCCACTTTCCCTTTCTCGCTTCATCGCGCCAAACGCAGCCGAACGATCGATAAAACGCTTCCACCGTCGGACGGTCGAGCGCCGCGACGATAATATTCCCCTTCTAATAGCCATTATTCCATTATATCATGGCGCTTTTCGAGATCCGACGCAACGGGAGCTTCAGCATTCCGCGCATTGCATTTTGGTCGTGTCGCGAGAGAGACAGTATTCTCGAGGAAATTTACGACGAATTTACATGCGCATGTGCTCGCGGATATGTGCATGTACATACGCCACGCCTTCAGACTTTTCCCAGTTAGAATCTCATTCCAAAATATCAGAGACCGTGTCCTAAACATTTTCTGGAGTCTTGTGACACTTGTGAAATTAGTTCAGTTTTAAAAACATGAAACATAAAAGTGATGTTTCAGCTTAATAATGTAGATATATTCTCTTTTGTGATAAGAATTATAATATTTAAATGTGACATTTTTAACTCAACATAAATTTTAAAACAAACAAGCGAAAAGACTACATTTGGTTAAAACAGATTTTAATGTCTAATAATATTTTTGTGCGAATTTTTATACTATTTCCAGTTCCAGCAAAATGCATATGCCGTTTATTAGTTTTAAAACACAGATTTAAAATGAAACTCGAATAATATTACAGTTTACTTGAACTACAAATTATTAATATTATTACGAGTAGATAACAAGTCCCGCTTTGACCGAAAATCACTTTTTTCGTATTTTGTTGAACATTTGTTAGGCAATTTTTACTTAATATTACTATAAATTTTAAGCTTTAATTTTCTCTACGGATATTACTCTAATAAGTTTTTTGTTTGTGTATAATAGTTCATTATAAATCGCTTGAAGCTTATTTTTTCGAATGCCCATGTTATTCTGTGCGTTCACAATAAAATTATTAAATAACTGACGATAGCTTAGGGGTCGTGTTCACCGGCTTATCCTTTTTTTAATGGTTCCATGCACAAAGCAGCGTTTTTTCTTTTTCAAGGGGGTAGTTTTTCGCAGCAGACTGGTCGGTGCAGCCAAACTACCTCTGTTCAATGAGGAAACATGATCTAAATCATCCGTCGTCACAAAAGATACACGGTCGTCGTGTGCTCGCAAGCATGATGAAAATAAAAAGCGAAAGTCGTAGGTTGTAGAACTCCGACAATGAGAAAGAGTAGGAAAGATAGAAAATTACAGTATCCTAAAGGCCGGATATAATAGAAACGAGCGTATGAGGGTGAGCTCTTCGTTGGGTTTTCTATTAAGGAATGAAATTTGAGAACAGAAATTTAATTTCCTTGTTGCTCGATAATATTTCTCTCTATTCTTCATGAAACGCCAAATTGTGTATGTATAATAAATATTTTTCAGTTATTTATTCAAGTTTTCCATTAACTTTTATGAAAATTGTTCAATTTTAGAAAGCATTGAAAAACTTTCTGATGAAATATGGTACGTTCATGATATAACAATTTGACAGTTAACAGTTATATTTAATTGTTTAAATATTAAATAATATTTTTAAACATCTTTTTTTTCTCTTTAAAAAATTTTAATCAAATTAATTCCGAATTCTTAATTGTTAGAAGGGAATTATTAATATTTTATTATCACGAATATATCATATCATTAATTATTTAAAATAATATTTAATTTCATAGTAATTTATTTAATAAAATAATTTCAATGCAATATTTATAAGAAAAATGTATAACCATACATATGCATCTACTCATCCGCCACGAACATCGACACTCCCATATTTCATATAATAAAATTTGACACAAGGGGTTGTTTTCGATCGAAATGGTACGCGCATGCGCTCTAAGTTCACATAGATGGCGATAGCTTTCCATCCACCCCTGCAGTTCTATGGTCGGTAATACAGAAAGTTCATCCACCCTAGTTTAGGGGTGCGTTTTGTAATTGGCAAACTACGTTTGTACCGACAGTTGAGATTTCATACCACATCTCCTACAGCTTAGCTGTTATCGATATGTTAGCTGAGCGAGAAGTTTCTCCTATGATTTCTTAAGAGTGCAACCCTTATGTATCTCCAAACTTGCTATGGTAAATGCGGCGTATTAACTAATTTATCGTTTGCTGATTGAATTTCAAACAGTCACAGTCGGTTTAAATTTATCTTAAATGTAACATTTACTGTTATAGTAAAAAATGATAAATTGCAAGCGTGTTGAAAAATAAATACGAAAATGTGAGGTGAATAAGTCATTTATTGATCTTTATTAAGTAAATTAATTATTTCAGATGATTTTACTTGAGTTATCTTTATATTTTCTCTTTTGTAAAATAATAATGTCTTTTATAAAAATATTTGAATAACTTTTATTACTTGTGTCAGATATATGTTTAAAATGATAAAGTATTATTTTATGGTTATTGAATATAACGAGCGAATGAAAAGATGCACAGAGATTAATTTATGTAATTTATATATAACAAAAAAATGATCTTATTACAAAATTATATAATATATGCGCGCTAATATCCTTTTGATATTTTGATTATCAAATAAGTCTTATAATTTTAAAAGATATAGAACTTTTCTTGTATGTCCCTTCTCGTAATATAATTTACACAGTGCACTTTACTTCCGATTAGTATAAAGCTTTGAGGAATTTGAGCTGTCTCTCGTTCTTTCAATTGCGAAAGAGATAACGAAACTGCGGTCTTATCATGGCATTCAGGAACCGCTCGATTTAAGCGGTATCGCCTAAAAGCCACGATATCACGATATCTTGTTCCATGTAATGGTAAAGTAGTGCAGCAGCTTTAATTGTACAATTATTTCGGCAAGTAGGGAAGATATCCAGTACTGACTCTCACACTATGCTTGAGGAAAGAACATTGCAAGATATGGATCTTGTATTACAATTAATACGCGTGACTTATCAGAGAGATTTTCTGCTTAATATACAGACATGGTGAATACTAAACTCTAATTACTATACACGTGCACCGAATACAATGTAAAAGAACTCATAAAAATTGTCGTGGACTTATAGTTTAGCACAGTGCACAGAATTCTAGCGTTTGCCTCTGTTACAATTTTGTCATAAGTTTTTATTTTTTGTGCGTATTATTTTTTTTAATTAAAAATGCTGCATTTCGTTCATCGTTTTAACCGAATCTGAGCAAATGGTTATTTTGCATAACATTGCCGTTGTTCCATGCAGTTCCTTTGTTCCCACGGGGTATCTCGTATTGAGCTGATTGTGTTTCCGTTCTTCCAACAACGGATCCATGATTTATTCTGCGGCCGTGTCGCGGAAATCGTGTTACGCTATTGATTCGAGTTATTTCACCTCGTCCCTCGTTAGGCGAATATATGCGAAAGCACCAAGAGATCGCAGCCAATATTCGAGCGGACGCTAAGTTGTCAGTTACGCTACGTTTGCACTGTACCAACGGCATTAATTTTGACTGAGCAATAATTTTAGGATTTGTGGTATATTGCTCAGTAACGTTTGCTGACAACGCCGCTTGCCAGTTCTCAGTTCGGTAATCAGTTTTTCCTGTCGCTTTATCGACATCGATACAATAAATAATAGATAATCGTTAAATTTTGACATGAAAAAAATAGAACGAAAAATTTTGTGTCAAAATGAGAACGATGTATTTTTATCAGCAGATTAATTTCAATTAATCAAACATATATATGTTGTTAATTAAATTCCGTTCTGTAATATATTTGTTGAATAATCTAGCTATTGTATCATAAATTATAAAAAATCTGTTGAGGTATAAATCCAAATTCCTTGTATTAATTAAATAAGGATGTACTTTTTGATGCAATTTCTTTTGTTAAAATATTTAAAGCATTTTTCTATTTTTACGACCGACTGCTGCCAACCGAAGGTTGGCACAAAAAGGAGGAGTATGCGTTTTTAACAAATTTATTTTTATTATGTGCTATAAATTTAATTTAATGATATAAACTTTTTAGTCATTAATATGTTACTTATTTTCATTATACAATACATTGTTAAAATGTGAGTAGCCTTACTGACTAACTTTTAGATACTTTTAATTAAGGAGGTTGTCAGCAACTGCCTGTGTTCACTTGCGTGCGTGTTGAAAGTTTTCCTCATGCATATCTCGTTATGACATCGTCATCATACAGAGGTGACGCGCATGGAGTGCATGTGTCATGTGAAGAAGAAAAGTACATTTGCATGCACGAGAGGAACATAATTATTTATTAACATAATGGCATGTACAATGTGAAAGGTCCTTCATTTTTGCTTCTTTTGATCTTGGATCTTGTTGCATCTCTTTCGTTTCTGCGGAATTCTTTCGGTAGTCGAACAAATCCGATAGTCCATAGTTTCATGTCGCGATATTAGGTTTGTTACACCCCGAGGGATATACGGGGGTTATCGAGATAACGTTGCGTGCAGATGCCGTTGTCTGACGGCGTACCGGGCAACTTTACAATATTGTCTCGTACTTTCACCGTACAACGACTGACGTCATGTATATCCGTATATACGATACGCCAGTATCCTTGTATTGTAGATACGGTATCTAGTCTCATGTCCACGGCAGAAACCGCCGCCTTTGTACGCCTATGTATTCTCAATTGGGAGAGAAAATACCATATTAAACGAAAAAGAAACAACTGCTAAAGAGAAAAAAATTAATGTAAAAGTGTTATATTTAACAATTATAATGAGTTGATTGTTAAATAATTATAGTAATATGCTAATTTTTTTTTTTCCGCACTTTATAGTGAGTGCTTTTAATTTTCTTTCACAACGAGAGCATTTTGATACTAAAAGATTTTTTAATAATTTTAATAATTTTTTCAATAATAAACCACTACATTATTTTTTGTAAAAAACAATTTTGTTGAATTCTTCAAACACAAAAGAATAATATTGATTCTTTTTTATATTTATTTCTTTTTTTATTTATTTTACAATTTATATTTTTATAAAAACACAAACTGTAAAATTCGTTTTGTTAGATATTTTATAAAGACAGAAAGAATTTTTTAAGAATAACTGTTCACATCGATCTGATTTAAATTTTATAGTTGACAGAATAGACATATGAAGAAATTTAAAAACCTTGCACACAATGTATTATCAGATAAAAGAGATTTAGAAAATTCAAGTCAAGCGAAGTCTAGTGCAATCGCACAAGATAAGTGAAATCTTCTTTTGGGTGCAGAAGCAGGTCAACCTTGTTCCTTTGAAGAGTCGACATCTTGAAATTTCGCGACGATTTCCATGTGAGGTGGCATTCAAGAGATAAGGAATCTCGGAAAAATCTGAACACTCGCTTGACTAGACGTGTAGACGTTTCCCGGAAGAGAGAGAGAGGGAAAGGGAGGGAGGGAGGGAGGGAGAGTGTTTGTAGCAACCACGTTATTTTAACGAAGGTTTCTGCATATTTCTCTCTTTCCTTTTTTCTCTCTCTTTTTCTTTTTCTTCTTCTCTCATCACAAATCACTTTGAAAAAGAGCAACATTGACGAGCTCGTTTCTAAAAATACTCGTTCATCTCATAAATAAAACTTTATCGGGACATTCTAAATTACAGTGACTTATTTTACACGACGTGTAACTTATTGCCATTATTTTCGCTTTCGTACGGACAAAAATCGAGTAAATCCCCACGTGAAACATATGCGAAGCGCAGCCTTAACGATATGCGTGAAATATGCAATATCTTGCGAAATTCATGATATATTTCCCGTGCAATTCCTGTGGGATCTTGGTTCACGCCAGCTGTCGACACTTGCCTGTTTACCGTCATCGTTAAGCCGCACCTGCGGTTACGTGGAATTAACGGTTGAGATATTTCTCCTTTACAAGCTTTTGAGATAATTTATAATCATAAAATAATCGATCAAATAGAATGAAATTGATTAAAAGTCTAAAATTACTTTGCTCCTGTAAGAATGTAAAATTTTGTTATAATTTACACAGCTTTGTTATTTTCTAATTTTATCTGAATAATATGCATAATATAAAAGAACTATTTATTTAAATTTTTTTTAAGTATAAATTTTATTTTTAAATTGAAAGGTAAGACCAAAGGTGCTATAAAAGTTTGCTCAAGACGTTGCTATATCTCGAGTATCTATATCAAAACGCCGCTTCCTTAATATAGCTTATACTTGAAAGGGTACCTGATAACAGCAAGTCACTGTATATATTCGGCGGTGAATGAAACGACTGATAGATAGAGTGAGGGAAATACATGTGCCCCAGTTGTTTGCCAAAGGGTCGGATACAACGGGTTTGCCTTGGGCATTCGACTAAACGCGTCATTCTATTTAAATTCCACTGTCGAGAATGTTTCGTATTAAGAGGTTCAGCGAGTTTCGTAAGATGTTTCCCGGGAGGAATACCTATCGTCGCCGGATGATGCTAACGTAAGCTTCCAACGACGGCAAAAAGTTAAGCGCATCGTCAGTGCTGGTGGCCCCTTCCGGCGTTTCCTTGAAATAAGGAACCTCCATGTGTGTATAAAAGGAAACCGTTGAGACGCGTAAATTCGCCACGTATTACTATACCCACGGAAATACAGTTTTGAAAATACTTATTGGAAACTTTGGGATGCGCACTGATAACCACTGAGCGCGCTGGCAAGAGGAAACGAGTTTTCAATGGATGCTTATATTGCGTTTTCCAAATTTCGAAATTATTCAGTGATAAACTTGCTCGAGTCGAGCTTACGTGAAGGTTGTTTATTTAATCACGTCTGTTTCAAAGAGTTTCTTAAAAATATTTATTTAAAAAATTTACTTTCTCTTTTATATTTATTTATTATTACATATAATATATTATGCATTGTGAATAAATTTATAATTTTGGCATTTTTTTTATTACGAAACATTTTACAAAATTTTTGAAAAAAATAGAGGTAGATCACATTTTGTGTCACATGAGGATTCTGAAATCCTTAATAATTTTATTATTATATAAGTATTTAAAAATATTATAGAATATATCAATAATTTTTTAATAAGGGGGTAATGAAAGAGATATATAATGTTTGTAAAATATAATTATTAATTGTATTTTTTAGGCTATATGCAATTATCTGTTTTAATATCTCGTAAATCTGTAAAAGTAATTAATTAACGAGAATATTTGTTAAAATAATGAATGTAAAATATAAATATAAATATATATATATATATATATATATATAGCATAGATCTTTTAATAAATGAGTACCTTTTTAATTGGAACATGAAGCATTTTCAAATCCATGATAACGAGAGTAACCAGATATTTTAATTGAAAGTATTGTCATTTTAAATTTATGTGTTAACAAATGTTATATTCATGGGACCGTTTCACTTATCTGAACCAGGATATCTTAAATATTTTATTGTAATATTTCTTGGATTTCTGTTATTTAGAAATATTTGGTGTTCTTTTATTATTACACTTCATAAATAAGTTAACGTAAACGTAAATAATTCACGATAGTGTGTAATTAGTATAAGAAAAATTATATTATAGTAACAATTTTTTGTCTATGATGGTTATCTCTTTTAGTTTTATTTTTCAAAAGTCACTTGAAAGCGATAAGTATTTGTGTAAGAAACTTTATACTGATTGTTGATTGTGAACGTGATATTCTAAATTATGAAAACTAAAAATGGTAGGACACCTTAAACTTTTAGAAAATAAGTCGTCCCCATATACTCATCAGGTCATTAAAGATTGCAGCAGATGAAAGAAATGCGCATTCTGGCGTTACCAGAAGAAGTATAAACTCAATTATTTTGATATCAAAGCTGCCATTTCTAGAACCTTGGCTCTTCGTCATTGAGTCGCACTCTCTGCTGAGTAGGTTTCTACTACTTTTTATTTCTTCTTTATCTCTTATGTCGTTAACTTCGTCTACCTTTCGTTGTCTCTTCGGATCAAATGAACGACTCTCTTTTGGTATCGACAATCGCCGACGATACGAAACTAATGGCTCCGTAGGCTTCGTGATTCTCCTCACTGATTTCTTCCGGTTGTTCTTCTTGGGGATATTATTTCGCCGTGATAAATCTTTTTTTCTTCATGGAACAATATTAATAACGTAACTTTGTAATAATAATTATTTTATTTTGCAACAGTCTTTAGTACACCAAGTAAATGTATTACAAATTTTTCTAATAAATAATATTTGATAAAAAGTTCAAACTTGTTTTACATCATTTCTTCAAATTTACTTTTGTACGCAGAATTGTTTGCAAAATTATCTGAACTTTATATTCAGCAAATTTCTTTTGCAATTAACACATTGCAATTAACGATCATTGTTTATATTTATAAAGATGTTACAACATCATACTCGTAGGATTTTTAGGGAATATGAATGCGTTTGCGTTAGTTTCGATTCGTGAGTGGAAGCTACCATCCGCAATTCCTCGTAGCTAGCTTCTAAAAACCGGGGGCCACCTGCCGGACAAGCTAATTTATCTCTCGTGCGAGGTTTAAAGCCCTTCCGTCGTTTATCTTGCCGCCGACGAGTGGAGGATCCGCCACTCGTTCCTTTTTTCTCTGCTCCCTGCTCTCCTCCTCCCCGTTGTGCCCTTAGTGGACACCAAATTGAAAAACATCCACTCGTCGCGGAATCCTCGGGAACTTCGAGAAATTGTTCTACGAATCTATGTCGTCACTGTCGCGCAACAAGCTGAAAGAATTACGTTGTGACATTCGAGTCGTTAACGTCGTAGCTGTACGATATGTCACTGGCATCGCGTTCAAGGAAATCAAGGGCCTTTAAATTACTTGTCAACTACGATATATCAAAATGAGTGGCGTTAAATTACAGAATGTATACATGAATGTGATAAAAAAATATATCGACGTGTCATTATGTTGAAAAACAGTTCCTATGAATATATAATAGTAGAATAATCAAATTAAACAATTAACAAAAATAATAAAAAAATTTTACCAAAACTGCACTTAATTTTTGTATATTCGAATTTTCGTATATTTATAGAAAGATTAACTTATAATATATAATATTTTGTATTCGAATAAGAGTAATTTTTTAAATTGAACCTTTGGTTCGAAATACTTATACATATATTTTGTGTATCAATTAGAGATTAAGTTAATGAAAAATGAATGATTTTAGAATAAGTTACATGTGACTTATTATTCTACATTTGTTCGATATATCATACTTAGACTGCAGAACCAGGATTATATCCATCGAAAAATGTAACAGAGCACAAGTCGAACTGTTATCGATTTTCAGTGCAATTTCGTTTGATTTGTTTTACTGTATCTCGCCACTATGGATTTACGTTTCACTCGCTTTTACGCAATACGCTTTTGCGATTCTGAATGTGAATTTGACAGAGCGAGGTTGAACGCGAAGCCGGCACGTTTCGTTTTAATGAAACGCACGTGATGGGACCACGAACGTTAATATCGCGCTCCTTCGCAATGTAGAAATCTTCTTGGTAACGGCCGCAAACAGTCTCGCATTTTGTGAGATTCTAAAAAAGAAATGTTTCGAGGTATATGCGTGGCAATTTGCCACCGCGCCGGTCGTAGAGTCTATTACTAAAGTGAGAAAACACGTATTTGTATTATACAAGCAAGTATTTAATCTCTCTTGATTGAGACGATCAATTGTTGATCGTATATCGTTATAGTTAAAGATCTTAATTTTACAATATAATTATGTATACGATAATTCTCCTGATCCTTTGTAATACGATTTTTAAACTTACAAATTATTGGACAACTTTTAGTATAACTTTTACATTTTATCAATTTTGTGTAATGATCGGTGTCTCTCATAAAAAGATAGTTTAATGAATATTTTTGTGTATACACTTTCTTTATTGAAAATAATCTTCTTTTCTATCTGAAATGAAATCTGAAATGTCAAAAGGTGACAGATTATGACGTACGTCCTATGCCGAGAAGATTAATCCAAGGTAATTTCACGTGAGATTACAAAGCGAAAAAGTATTCGCGCTTACTGAATGAATGAATGGTAGAATCTATTTTCCGATAAAACGCGGCGTTGATTTAATGGACAGATCATTCAAAAAATCGTGTCGACAGAGTAACTATGGTACAATAGTCCCATGGTTAGAAAGGTGTGTCGCAGAAAAAAAGAGGAATCGAGACAACGAATCAGAAGGTCAGATGAGCTGTCAAATCAGCGTTCGCTGAAACAGCATATGGAACAATAGCACGGCGAACGGCAATGAAAAAGATTTGGACTTTGGCATGAGTACGAGGCGTTCACTCTTTCAGAACTTTTTCCTGTCATTCGAATTTTACTCAATACGAACCGCATCTGTGTATGTGATTTTGCACTCGATACCGATTTAATCGAAATAAATGCAACAGCGAGTAACAGTTGCCTTTTGAAGCTTGCATACCTTTGTTTTTTTAATTCGTTTAATTGTTACAGATTGTAAATTATTTTTCCATAAATTTTTATCGTTTTATAGAAGTCGCGATTGTATGAAACTTGATTTCGGCATTACTCCAAGTGGATATCTTCTATTTGCGGAATCGTTTCAGGTATTGTTAGCATGCGGACATCTTGTATTGAAATCGCGCGCGGAACATACCCGACTTCGTTGTATGAAGTCGTTCGTCATTGGGGAAATGAAAAATTCCAAACGAAACTCGTGTCGCAGAGCAGAACTTCTTTCCCATTGCATATCTGTGGACAGAATCTGTGACGAGCCGACGAAACTCGATGGCCACCGAGATGTCGTAGAAAAATTCAGTTATTGCAATGGATGGTGAATGTCGGAGCGCTGTGGGTTGGTTCAAGGAATCTTGATGGAGGATGATAGGAATTTTATCCCGTGCATAGAAAGGAACACATGTTACCTGCATCATGGGCTGACCAGTAAAAATTGCCCCTTCTTTATCGCAACGGAAGCTTCACAGCGTTAGTTTATGTAGTGTAACTTATTGTGTTAGCCGTGGACTGGTTCCCGATGGTTCCCCCGAGACAGGCAGCGCGCTGATGAACGATGGAAAAACTTTGCTCGACCTCAAATACTTTCCGATCGTCCTAACACGTAATGGATGGAACGTTTTTACCAAGTCTCATAGCCGAGAATTTGAGGGATTGGAACTTTCCAAGATTGGTCGATGCGAGAAGCTGCGCAAGAGCCTTTACAAGGTTGTCGCAAAAATTTTCGCGTTGAAACAATGAAAAATAGATACGGATACATCGAAATGAATATATCTCGGTTTTTATTTTATCGAATAGAGAATAGACAAGTAATGAATCGTGCGAAAACTGATCATACGAAGTTAAGTTATTAAAGTTATTCACATAAGTGAAATAATAAAATTGTTTTAAAGAAAGAAGAAATCGAGTTCAATTTTCGCGAATTTTTAGCTTTAATCGTTTGATTATGTAAATCTATGATGCGTATTCAGATTTTTACTTTTTTGTTCAGCATACAATAACGGAATGCAGGCACGAGTGTTATTACTGACGGGCTGTTAATTCTGTAGCTAGATTGATGGCAGAACCAACGTAGGGACGTAGAGTTGCATGGCAAAAACGTTACTTGCAACGACGCGGCGTGGCGGCTACATTGTAGCCGTCCTCAAGTTCTTTCAACGCGAATACCTATTGTCATCAGATATGAACTTTGAGTTTCGTGCTGTCTCGTCACGGACGAGACGTAATGCAAAAAGTCAAAAGAATGAAAGAGTTGTTATCGTCATATTGTGTATCTTTGCCTCAAATTTCAATTAAGTAAAAAGTAGTAGAATGCTTATAATTAAAATTATCAACGCGAAAATGTTTTTCATATTAACATACTGTATATTGTAAGCATTTTCGATCTTTATAATGAGATAATGATTTTGCAAAAGTAATGACATTATATTGATTGTTTTCTATCTATTGTTTGTTTCAGGTAAGCGAATTGTACCTCTCATTTTATTATTACATCGAGAAAGACGATTTTGATTTGGGTAAGTGTATTATTTATATTAATTTACGATAATAATTTAATCGTAAATTAAATAATTATCAATACTGTCAAATTGTTTATTGATACACTTGTTTGTGAATACTTTCTTCCGTACATCTCCTTCGTTAAACAAGCATAAACTTTCTACAAAGTGAATTTCTGAGGTTTGTTCCCATCAAGCTTGCGCTTTATCAGCAATAAGTTATTATATCTCGCCTCGAATTGTTAATTTTTATGGTAAAGTCGTGAATTTTAATTGGTTTCGACGTAACTGAAAAGTTCGAGTGTTCAGTCATGCATTTAGTAAAATATAATCATCATGTGAAAGTCCGACGCAGGACGTGTTCAATTACAAAACGACATGGATTTGCTGATGTGAAAGAGAATTTCAATTAGGCGTTAATGGACGATATGAGATTTTTGTTGCGTTAAAGCGGAACATTCGATTACGGGCTTACAAATTTGTCATGCGCAACAATATTACGTGCGTCATTCTGATCTGTCGAAAGATTTAGTGAAACATTTCAAAAATATCACGTAAAGCTTGGGAATTTTAAATGTCTGATTATATATCATATTACGATTATATCATTTTACCATTAATGTTAAATATCTTTATAAATGTTAATACGATGGATTTGCATTAAATTTCATTTCAAAAAGATAATTTTTACAAAAATCCAATTGAAAGTCGAATAATGAATTTTTTGTTTCTATTTTAATTGATATATTATTTGCTAAATATTTTGTTTTACTTACATAGCTAAATTAATAATTTTTACATCGTTTTGCGCATTTTTTTTTATTCATGTTGATATTTTGATACGACGTAATCTAAAGATTCGAAAAATCTTTTTTCCTTTTTCTATACAGTCTTAAATATATCTCTTGCTTTTACATACATATATAATATATTGCTACGCGAAACTTGTTACGACTACTTAAATCAAACTCGCTTTTTTCTACAACAATTTGTCCCTCCTAAGCTTAGTAGGAGAAAGGAGAGTGCTAGTGATAAGAGCCAAGCGGAAACTTAATTGAGTGAGATTTTGCAAAAGAAGCGACCCAGAGGATGTATCATTAAAGCGGATGTCTGCCCCTATTTGCCCCTCACTCTTAACTCGGTAACCCATATTTCACAGCTGCACTTATTCTAGCCATTCTCTTTTCACAAAGCCACTCATTGCGCACAAAAATACTTGCGAGTAAGCGAACCCGCTATAGGAATACTCCTCACGAAGAATCGCGATGTCACGGTACTCCTACCGCATTTATGTATAATACAGTCAAGCTTAGGATATTCTCGTATATATATGGCTCATACACACGTGTGCAATATACGAGTATCTGAAACAAAAAAGCTTTTTTGTAATGTTTGAAGTTTATTTTTAAGACAATAAGGCCCGATTGTGCATCAATATTACTTTAATTTTAAGCGAGGCTTAAAAAACACTTTCTATATCTCTCTATCGACTTCAAAAAAAAAAAGAAAGAAAAAATTTTAATTAGATTTTGCTCGTTTTTTGCAATGCAAAGTATAAAGAAAAAACGGTCTAAATCAAGCGGTAATAACAATTTTTTATGAAATGAATTTCTAGTTCACCATGTTAATCCAACATAAAAATATATAAAATAACATAAAAATATCGAACGTTTCGGAACTCTCACGTCCTTCTTCAGCAATTCTTATATAGATGTTACAAAGTCATAGAGATGAAGGCATAATCTTACGGTCTAAGCGACATGGTGTGTGGTACAATTTGTTCGAAGAAATTGATTCTCCTGTTTTTGTGTGGAAATTGTGTGACAAAATGTATGAAAACAAGATCATCTTTATGTACTCGTCTGATTCTGTTAAGCGCAAGTGTTACAAAGAAGTTTTTAAATTTCGCTTAAAGTCAAAGTAATGTTAGTGCAATCGAGCCTATAAGTCACGCACACATGTTATTTTTTCTTTTATAGAAGAATATTATAATATATAATTTTTTTAAAATGTGGTAAATGGTTTTCTTTCTGAGACAAACATATCAAGCATTTTGAAATGCGTTGCCCATGCAATGACATGTATGACGTGCCTTTGTATGCGCACATATAAGCGTGAAACTTTTTACCAGATTGCGGGATAAAATAGAAGAAACAGGAGAGTGAAAAGTGAGGACGAAGAGGAGGATGAAATATTGTGACAAGAGTTTGGTTTCTTATGACTATCCCATTCTTTTTGCAGTTTTCCGTGCTGGCAAAGTTCCGTTTTCAGTTTCGTGTTTTTACACTGGTGCTAACTTGAAAAAATTCGCGTATTTGTAAATTATAAGTCGCTGTCTTTTTGAAATGACTAATGGTTTCTTTATATAAATTTGATACATTTATAAATATTTTGCACAACATATGAAGCATGTTTTCAAAAGTAAATAAATTGGAAGGAGATCAATAAAAAGAGACCGATGCTTTGCTATGAATTTTTTTATTTTAAAATTTAAAATATCAAATATATGCAATTATTGCACGTTACATGCAGTGTTAGTCTGTAAAATTTAACATTTATTGTATTAACGTTATGAGTAAATTTCATATTTCTTTAAAAGGAAAATGTTTGAAAACTTAAGTTGAAATTTGTTGAACAATAATTAAATTTTTCTCATATAAGATGAATGTAGAAAACGGAATCCAAATCAAGCTTCTAAGCGGTTTTTAAAGGCCGGATTGTTGTTCGTTCCTCATTTAGCGCTTCCTGCCTGTTGTGGTTAACGTATGTCCACTAACGAACCTATTGCGGCATCTCGGTCAACGTTTGGTCCAATAATCCCCTATGTTGCTTGGAACTTTAATAGTGCTCTGTACGGACACATACAGAAATCTCTAAATGTGTACGTATCCTATTTCGAAAGATTCATTATACATCTAATCGATATATGTATATAATTCGCGATGGTATACTTATTTGCAAAGAGCTGCAATCGTAGAAAGCTTCACGGTACTCACTGAGTACTTTGCGACAGTGGCGATGAGTGGAACGAATCGTCTGAGTGTGCTGGTGGTAGAATTAATTACGACACGAATCGGTTATACCTACGACACCTGCAAGCCAAATTATTTCGTAAATGGTAGATGATATACGATCCTAGTGTTTATTCTCGCGGTAGATTCATAATTTATAGACCAAACAGATAAAGATTAAATTAGTAATTAAAGCGAGATTGATCATTCAAATTTTGCAACTAGATAATTCTGGTTGGAAACGAGATTCATAAAAATATCACTATAGTGACGATGAATAATGAAAGTGTATAATGAAGAGGGGTAACATTATTATACAATTAGTATATAAATGTTCAAAACATGTATCTAATGAAGAATAAGTAGCTAATATGAATTTATCTTAAATCATATTTCGAAACAGATATAATAGACTAAACCTATAGTACATCGTGTTAGCTGACTGTAGGTTTTAGAATCTTAAACTACAAACCAATGAGAAAGAAGCTTTAACGGTCAAGCTGAATCTTGGGTGCTTGAACCACAAAATTGTATATCGCGAAAGTTAATATCATTTCGGATTCAATAAATTAATACACCTGGAGCTGTTAGTTTATATAATTTTTCTTTTCTTGTTTCTTGTTTTGGCACTTATGCATTTCATCAAATGCTTCATGGAATAATCTATTTTTGGCCTTATTATGTATCATTATTCACTCTCGAAAAATCTTTTTACTTTGGACAGTTACGACAGACGGCCTAACGATTTCATAACATTAACAACAAATGTCGATTAATTTTTGTTTTATCTGCATTGAACTTGTACTTATGGTGTCTGCTCGTATGTTCTTCGCACTTTTTTATATCAAGCATGTAATAACGAATGGATCTCAAACGAAACAAAAAGAATGTACTTCCGTACATATAAATAACAAAATATGTTTCGTATGAAGTTTTTATAAAATTATTTCTTCTAGATTATTTCTCACACATTCTATAATATTATAAAACATGATTATTTCTGGATTAGTTTTAGATTTCTGTGTGGGTAGATTTGATCGAGTTTCGCGTATCTTGCGCAAGCGGATTATATATCCAGTATATAAGCCCAGTGTCATCTAACTGCAGAGTTTTCCTTCGCCGAGACGAGACTAGCCCGTCCTTTCTTCCTTCCTTCCTTCCTTCCTTTCTTCCTTCCGTCGGCGCCTAGCTCGCTCGCCGACGGAGCGCTTTTATTATTTCGCTTTGTGTGCCGAGTTATAGCAAATGATTTATCTACCGGCAGCAACGGCGTCGCAGCCTCATCGGAACTTCGTGTAATCTCGTTCGACGGCCGCCTACTGGATCGAATAAGTTTTGGTATTCGTGCACATCTACCACTGTTTCCATTTGTATCCATCAGCTAGGAAGTATAGTTGCATCGGACATAGTATTCGCGCCAGGAATCATGGATAATTCAAGAAACATCGACGAAACACTATTTTATCAGCTAATTTGCGAAAGTTTAATTGTTCGTACTTGTTTCGATTAGGAAATATGCGATGATATTTTAAATAACTATTATATGAGATTAATGATATTAATGCTAAAACAATAATGAGGGAATTAAATTTGTTCTGTTGAACATATAATTATAAATACATATCTTAACTTTATCAGTTTAAAATTTAAAAGCATCTTACATCAGCAAAATCGTACAGTCAGTTTCATTCATTCACAGGAGGGAGGCAAAATTTATCTTCACACAAAGCTTATTAAAATATTTATCATATTGAAGCCAGTTTGGAGAATTTTCAACAAACTTTTATTCGAATAACGTATAACCACGCATTAGCTAATAAACTTTTAACTTTTCGTCGTAAAAAGGCGCGATTTTTATAATTTAAGCTTTCAGACATAATGAGAAAATAAGAGGAGAACAAGGAAAAACGCAGATTTTAACTTATTAGAAACCTTATATTTCGATTTTATGGTAGGTTGAAATCTGTTATTTCTTAATCCTTTCATTGTGTCTAGACCATAATTAATTGTTTCTCTTTGCCAAAATTTAGAGGCTGGGGGAGGGAGGAGCAAGCTGCACCTGGCCTCCTCTGTTACGTACGACTGCGTACAGAAACGTGCAATTAAACGGATGTATTGCCAATGTATTCAAACTTGAGATATTGAAGACAATATTAGAGAGAAATTTTTTATTCAAAGTTTAATTTTTAGTCGCTCTAACGTATCTCACACAACGAAGACTTTGACGACATGATGCATTGTTTATGCGAGGAGTTTGATGTCGTTCGAGCAAGTTACTTAAGATACCAATAACTTATAGGTATGTTCCTTCTGGAAGTTCAGTTTATATCAGCATCGTGATACGATCGATAAAGGCGTGTATAAAACACATAGAGTGTATGAAATATACATAAAATTATATTAATATATAGAAAATTTATATGAAGAATTTACATGAGAATTTATTATAAATAGAACTTGAAGCTGAATTTAATATATTTCGTATTAAGAAACAATATAAAAATATAAAAAATTATCTTTATCCACTTATTTTTTATTCAACCATTTTTATAAAAAAATCGTTATTTAATATTTATTATACTTTATTATATTGCATAATGAAAATTCTTTTTTGACAATTATGCAGACTTATTATTGGTCAATTAATACGAATAGAATACCACTGTAAGAACAGAAAAGTTTTATTTTACTGGTTTTTTTTATTTTAAATTTTTATTTTAAATTGTTGTTGGTTTATCTCATTAACTTGTATAAGTTGATAACAGTAGGCACATTGTAGGTTATATGATATTTATTATTATATTATTATTATTATTTAGTAGTTCAAATGTGTGTGATAATGCTAGAATAACTGCTAATGCGCATAATACAACATTATCGATATTCAGCTAATAAATAACAATAAATGGCTGTCGAATTTTCTGAGTTGTATAACTAAATAGAGAAATCTGTTTGTATATATAACTCAGGAAATTCGACAGCATTTATTGTTATTTATTAGCTGAATGTCGATAATATTATTATATATTATGCACGTTAGCAGCTATTGTGGCAATAGTATAAATGTATAAAATTATTTTGCATGATAGTAAATCTTATTTAAGGTAGTTATACCTTAAAACATATTATATACAAGAATGCTTGAAACTTTCGTTTCAAATAATTTAAGTATTAATACATATGTAAAATTTGAGCTCGATTTGCCGTCCCTGAAACATAATCGATCAAACTTCTCAGATTTTTCTATATTTACCATTGTAGTATAGCCATTTCCACTGTGATGTGACACGAATTTTCATATAGCATCGAAACCGCGTTCAAGAAGTTAATGAAAAACGAGTCTGATGTAGTTGAATTTATGAAGAAGCATTTGTAAGAAGACCGCAAATATTCACTATATGATATTAAAGTTTGAGTAAAAAAAACCTTGATTTTATACGTTCTCTCGAGAATTGACAAAGTCTAGTAGGTATGATAACGTCGCATTTTCAATGACAATGCGATTGCCATCATATAGATTTGGTATATCTCGTTTTTCATCAAGAATGAGGTTATGCCATTCTTGTCGTTTATTCGCAAGAACCGCTTTGCATTTTTCTTTTCCTTGTTAAAACTTTATTTTTAATATATTTTCCTTTATATCGTGATTGTGCGGACATTTTTGTCTTTTATATAAATATTTTGACAGTGGTGCTTTAGTGCTGTGCCTGTCACTGTATTCGTCTACTCGTAAAAATGCGACGTTGTCACGATCTAATTTCTCTTATGTACTACGTGATACATAGATTTTGTTTCTTTTCTTCAATTAATTATTTTCATGATTTAATAATATAAGTATATAAAATAATTGTTTTTTTATTCTTAGATTTTACGTAACAATATATATTGATTTAAATTTAGAGTTATGTTTGAGTCTGACTCGCATAGTTGGGGTATAACCACCTTGAGTTTCTAAATTTTTAATTGCATAAAACGACGATTGACACTTTTACTGTTATGCAATGTAGAATAGATTGTCATTATTTATTTCTACACAGTGAAAGAAAATAACGGTTAAATCAATCAATGTTTGATTATCTTCACATAAAATCGTTCATTTCACCATTTTTATAGAGCTATAAAAGAAATGCGCTTTTAATCTTTACCTTTCAATCGCAGGTTTGCGCGTAAAGATTTCATTTTCCGCCTTTAATATCTTCAATATATGTCTGTGCTTGTCTAGTCTGGCGTCGCGGTGAAGTATAATAATAGTTAGGTGTCAAGCCTACATCTATTTCTATACATTTTTCTTGTGAAATGTCATGTACTTAAATTGTTACTAATAGAATTTAATCAAGTATTGATATAAGCATATTATTGCTTATATGTGAAGATAAGGAATGGATTAAACGTGTATAAAAGAGATAGACCATGCACATTACTGTCGTAGCTTCCTTACATTAACTACTATCTATTGAAAAATTTTTAAACCTTAGGGAAGTTACTTAAGGGAAAAGTGTATTTAGTTTCCGATATATACATTTTTTACGTGAAATTATTATTTGGAAATATAAAACAATTTCTAAATTTAAAATCGATAAATTGAAAACGAGAGAGAGAGAGATTAGAATAAAAAAATTAACATAGTAAGTAATATTGGATAATATACATAGTAAAAAAGTATTGGATAATAATAAAACTTTACGAAACTGTTAGAAAGCTTTAAAAACTCAGAAATTGAATGTATTTTGAACTTGGTTTCTTGTTTATTTGCATCTGTTCTGTTTGCCTTTTTCGGAGAACTTTCAGGAAAAATAAGAGCGAAAATCATTACCATTACCATGGTCGACTTGCATGCGCTCCAGTCGCATCTGTTAGGTTCCTGCAGCCAGATCGTGAAAAAGAGATTCAGTCGACGCACACCGTCGACATTACACAGTTCCATATAGATAAACTGTGTAAGATAGAGAGACTGCGAGACAGACGAATGCGTATATGACGCTTCGTAGCATTTTCGGAGAGATAGTTAACGATAGACTCGTTTTATCTTCTTTGTCGATTCTTTCTTCATTTTTTTATCTTATTACATCGACAAAGCAGCAGAAATATCAATAAGCGTCTCTTTTAGACGTATTTTTTTTTAATTTTTTCAGTTGCATTTCGTTTTATTCGTGTATCCATTGAAAACGACTTTTAAATTGATCATACCGATTGCTTTCATGACTCAGCGGCGCTTGAAATTTTTACCGTACAAAAATTGTACTTCACCCTGCGGATATTGTCATTATTCTACGCGTTTTCGTAGTCAACACTTCGTCTCTCGTTCTGTCCGATAAAGGAGGATTCTAATGGTCGACGTATGCTGTACGTATTACGGAAACAGTAAAAGCGAGGCGAAGCTGGAGGATAAACGGAGATGGACATAAGAAAAACAGTCGGGTATGTACGGGAAATGGAAGTGATGCTGAGAAACTGTATCTTGTGAATATCAGTGAGCATCGCTTGCGAAGATAAAGATCCCATTTTGCCTCTTTCATTCCTTTTCATTTTCTATTTATATTTTTTTCCCAACACTATTACGTTTCTCACATAGATATATGATTGAAAATACGTGATTGAGAATGATTTTTCATTCTTCATCCGAAATTTGCACGATATTTTACAGTAGTTATATCTGTCGTGATAAAGTAATCCCCGACACGTTTAATTGATGGGATATTTTGCATTTTCTGTTATTTTATTATATTATGTCATAATTGAAGAAAGTTAAATATGTATCTGATATTACTCGATTTAATTTGCGAAGTTACAAATTAATCAAATCAATATACAGATGAATGTATAACTACAAATGCGAAAGGGACATAGTAGGAAGATACGTCCTCAATACGTTACTCTAGAAAGGTAAACACGGTTTCTCTCCTTCTCGCTTCTATTTTCTGCTCTTGTCTCTTTTCTTCTGTCTGTCTTCTCTGCCGCATTGCTAGATGCACAGCAAGCTGGCAGTATCCTTTGGAGAGAAATGGGAACATCGTCGTCGTCGTCGTCGTCGCTGTTGTCGGTGCGGAGTCGGTGGAGGATACGAGAAAGGGGCAGGAGGGAGTAGCAGGACCGCGCCGATGTTCCTGGGGGAGAATATAGCGGGAGATGAGAGCAGGAGAGCCGGGTGGAACGGAGATAGACGAGGAGGACGAGATCGGCGGAGGAGGCGACGTCGGGAGTAGTAGTCGGTCGTGCGGCGCAGGCGTGCGCTTCGTCGCGGCTCGAATCCCGCCGTATTCCAAAGAGGAGCACGCCACTCCGCCCCCGGCACGGCAACCACGCGTCAGTCTCAACCGACTGACCTCCTGTCCCTAACTTCCCTCTTCGATTCCTGACCCGCGCACATTGAACTCACGCGTTCGCCGTTTGCCGGTAGGAAGTATCACGCGTACGTTTTTCTCGCTCGCAAGAAGCTCGGCAAGTGTGCCCTTCGGCTGGAGTATGGTACCCAGCACCAATCCGCGAACAATAGACATTGTCGATCGGAAAAATTTGAGAACGACGGGACGTCATTGTAACCCGGCTGTCATCTCCTGGATTAAGAGTACCGGAATCTGAAGAGACTGAGAGGATCCGAGAGACGCGAGGGATGAATGAGTAGAAGTGAAGGAAATTGTGCGGTGAATCGGAAAAATAACTCTGCAAGAATGACAGTGCGAAGAACGCTTAAGAATTGGAAGAGATCGAGGAAGGTGAACGATACTTGTTTGATCGCGATTCGAGAAGTATAATAGTCCGAAAAATAGTTCGAAAATAGATGGAAGTTGAAATAAATGTCAAAGAGAAGGAAAATGACCGGTCTATCGTTATGATTAAAGAAATGTTTCAAAATTTATAAAAATTTAAAATACAAATCATATTGAGAGCGAAAGAGATATCTCTCTTTAATACATTCAAATATTTTAAAATTTGGGTGGTGGATAGTGTATGGTGCACATGTAACGAAGATCATCTCTCGTGATGTAAATTAATGGAAGAATATATGTATCGACGAAATTTTGCGATAATTTAGTGAAAATCAACCGTTGATGTGAAGCTTGTAGTGTTCTTTAGTAAGTAGATTAAAGCTGACGTCTAATTAAAACTTGATGCAGTTTGAACAACCGGCCACGTGCCTAGATATATGTTTTTATTTTCTATTGTTCACATCAATTATTGAAGATTTAGAACCAAAATAATGATTAACAGTACTAATCTACTGGATAGAAGAATTTTATTGAATAGCGTAGTAAAAAATAACTATATAACCATCGACAAAAACTGTAGCGTCCGTAGTTGATCTGAAATATATTTAGAAAAAATTTAATGAATATCGTCATTTCTAGTGAATATATCGAAAATTGTCGGTAACTTTAGTGAGAGTATCATGAAGTTACGGTGATCTCAACGAGACAACAGCTCGAAGATTTGATTGAAACTATCATAAAACCGACGAATTTTTTGAAAAATAGAAATATTTGGATACTGATGTTTAAAATCAATATAGAAGCGACAACGGGTTTTTATTTTAATCGATGATACAATAAATATTATTAATGACAACCGAGCGCATGTGATTTACATGCATTTATGCATGCTTATTCAGATTAACGTAGAGAGACGTAAAATCGATTGTTTGTAATTTTGAAATATTACTTGAATTGTTGAAACCAGTAACTGAAATTTAAACGGCCTAGAAAACGACGTGGCAAATGAACAAATCCGTGCCATTGATTTGCAAAATATCGAACTTTGCATCGAATTATCAGCGACCTATAAAATTCTAATACAGACACAATGGAAATATAAATAGACTTGAAATCCGATATAATATTGTGCAGATAAAATGTAATCTTGAATTTATCAGAAGGATGGAATTTATCGACTTTCTTACACGAAGTATATATCATTAAACTCTTGAGTAATTTTGCGCCTATGATCGCACCAATATTTAAAATAATTTATAGTATCGAGGAAAACTTATTTTCATCTGAGAATACCTTTGACATTGAAGTATTGCGAGTTACTTTTGATATGGGAATTTTGCACTTAAACAGAGATTAATAGACTCACAATACATTGGAAGTATTAGCGTTACAATCAACCAAGGCGATGCTCTCGAGTTTGGACACCTGTTCGGCTGTGTCCTCGCGCCGATAAAACCAAATGGGCGAACCGAAACCCGCCGTCTCTCCGCAGCCTAACGGCGGAGTGAAGCAGAAACCGACGAGTTTAAATCTCGCGCCGGGTCCCGGCTTCTATCGCAATGTGAACGGACGCGCGAGTCTGAATGATCGTCATCTACAGCACGTCACCGCTCTCATCGGCGGTGGACGCACCGCACACGTCAACAAATCCGCCTCACCAAATCCTGCCGTCGCAATCAACAACCCCGAGCCCGGTGGCGGCGGCGGCGGTTCAGCAACTACCGTCCAACTACCAGCGTTACCAACAGTACCACCATTATCAGCAATACCCTCAGCGTGGTCGTTGTCTGCAGAACTTGAAAATTTGTTGGAACCCCCGCCCCCACCGGCCCCAACACACCCCTCCCCCTCAAATCGAGCAAGCTCTGTCAACGAACATCAGCAACACCAGAACGAACAGCAGCACAACAATCTGCGATCGTCCCCGATCAATCAGCTGCCCACCCGTAGCCCGAGTCACAATGGTCACGGATTCCCCCTCTACACACCACCTGCCCCGATACCAGCATCCGGCGCAAATAAAATTCGCTCTACACCCAACGGGTTACCACACCCAGCAGCACCGAGGCGTCCTCATAGTATTGCCGCTCCACCATTCCACGGTGTCCAACATCCCCTTGGTCAGCTCGGTGGTAGAGCAACCGCAGCGACACCATTATCATCAGCAGCACCAGCACCAGGAGCAGCAGCACCGGCAGCGTGGGGCTCAGGTGTTACACCAAATGCAACCGCATGCGGTGTACCAGGAGTGGTACAACGGCGTGCCCATTCGGTCGCCGGTACTCCAGTATCTCTACCCACCAGCAACAACAATGGCGTCAATGGCATCATCAACGGTCAACAGGAACCAAGGAGTAACGGTCCATCAGCCGGCAGCGTCAGTGGCGGCGGCGGCAACGTCGTGGTATCCGCAACTCGCAGCGCTATACCACCCCAATCTTTATGGAACGGCCAACAACCCTTACCTAGGCGGCCTCACAGCATCGCCTCGACACCCGTTACAGCTGCAACAGGCTTGCCTCCAGCTACAACAGCAACACCAACAAGCGTATCCGCGTCCGCTCGCACACCAGGGGAGCCTATACAATGGGGTGCCTCCGGGATGGTTCTACATCAACCCATACCTCGTAGAGCGTACGCCTCGACCATGCCACATCCTCAACCACCCACGCCCACGTCACAAGGGCCCTGTCTGAGTATACTGACTAATCCTGGAAACTCGAACACCTGGACATTGGGCGCCGCCCTTCGGCCTAGACCTCATAGTATCGCCACGACGCCGCAGGGAGCACCGATGCCACCCGCTTCCCCCTCGGATTCCGGGTACCGGTCATTACCTTCAGCCGCTAGCGATTATCAGATACTTAAATCGCCGTTGAAATCTCAACAACAGAGTCAACAGCAGCAACAGCAACAAAATCAGAGTGCCGTGCGACGACTATCTCTGCCATCTGCTCAAACATTGCTTCGCACATCCGCCCCGCGACCTAGCCCCACATTTCACGGACTTCCCTTCCGTCCGTTCACGTGTGGTGTTTCTCCGAACGGTAATCCGATCTTCCTCGGCTGCACTCATCTTCACAATAGCAACTCCAGCAGTGGAAGTACTGGTACGAGAACTTCCACGCCGGCAACGAGTCCGGCGACACCGCTCACTACGTCGCAGGCGATACAGCAACTATTGGCGCAGCCGAGGAACGGTTTCAAGATCATGGACGATAAGGTGTCGTTGTTCATAGAGATTCTTGACACGCAGGAAAGATTCGCTAAGGTCAGTGTTGATTGACGTTGCATGGTGTTATTAAATCTTCGTTATACTGTTGCAAGATGCTACTAGACCTCACATCATTACGAGTTTATTTCTGTTCGGAGAGAGAATCATTTCATGATTGAGCAAAATAGTTTTGCTGTTATTTTTCTTGAGAAATTATTTGTTATATTATTTTAAAGAAAACAATTTTTTTATTGCTGTGTATTATTTTATGATATAATTTAATATTTCATTTTGTACAAGGAATAATCACACATACACAAGATTAAAATTTTTTTAAATAGTAATATATCTTTACAATGCTAATGCATGATAATTTTCTAACGAGATATATAGCAGGATTGAATATCAAAATAGAAGCTTTATCTAAGAATCTTTTATGAGTACTTCTTCCTTAGCAAATTGAACAATGAACTGATTTTCTCGATGTAAGAGTTATCTACCTATTCAGTGGTTTATTGAATCTGGAAGCGATTTGATGCCTAAGTCAAGTTTGCGCTTTAAATCGATAATGTTCACCGCTCGATGATGAGGAAGGATTCTATCTTAGGATCTCTCGATGGAAGGTCATACATAAATTTGGGATCTGAAAAATATATGTGATACGAGACGCTTTTCGCTCTTTACTTATATGGACGATCGATCGAAAACATTGTATATAGACAGATAGGCAAGGTAGTCAAACCGCAACTTCACGTTCCGCAGGAACTTTATGATTCGGCGCCGCCATCTTGCGATATTATTTATATGCAAACGCGTAAAGGGGTAGAAGGGCGTCGTTCGTGCGATATATCGGGAGTTTCAGATCCGATTTACCGCCACTTCCGGTGCAACGAATGTATATGCGCGCGCATCTTGCATAATGCATAGGAGATGGGGATGTTAACTCGAAACCTCCATTCGCATCGGAGATGAGTGTCACTTGCGAAATGACCATAACAACTTTTTTTAAAATAAAAACCTATAAGAACTTCGTATCACCCGCTTGTAAATTGGAGCTATATGCAAATTAACGAAGCTTATTTGTACCGTACGTTGTAGACTTGCAAGAACAGGATTGAAAAATTATGAACATACAGTAAATCATCTTCTCTTTTTACAATATTTTTATTTCAATTTGTCGAAACTGAGCGCATAATAAATTTGTTGTGTAAGAAAACAAAAATTGTTATGTAAAAGTTATTTTGTGACAACAATCTTGTGGAAGATCTTTCTTCGAGAGAACACGAGAATGTTATTTTCAGTAGATGTAGGATTGTGTTATTTTCATGATGCACGAAACTGTCGTGTGAAGTATTTTATACTAAATTGCTGCCGCAAGAGAGTTCTGAGGAATTGTTCCGGCCACTCGGTTAATTCCTCAAATGCTTTTGTGACACTTTTCAAGTCCAGAAAGTAGTTTTCATTGCAGTTTTCATTGTGCGCATTCTTTTGTTACGCTGGTTAGTTTTTAATTTGCGTTTAACCATTGCTTTTGAAACTGAGTTCTCTAATATAAATACAAAATCGACGGTTCTCTTTTGCTTACTTTTGTTCGTGAACCCACTGAACAATAGGTGATAATGAAATTGCGCACGTTACAGACAATTGATTTTTGTTGGCAAATGTTTCTTTTTACCCCCTCCCCCCCGAAAAAACTGCAACACTTCTATTTTATTTTAAAATAATTTCTAAATCCTGACTGTTTTTTGTAATAACGTTATCTTTCCATTAACAGATGTGATTTTCTTCAATCTTTCGAAAATGCAATATTAGAATGCAATTCTTTAATCGTTTAAATATAAATTATTTGAAATATAATATACACATTCTAATGTAAAGAAATACCTAAGCTTATTTAAAATTTGCATGATACGCAATTTATTATACGTATAAAAATAAATGTCTTGTAGCAATTCGTTTCGAGAATTGAATTTTTGCGGTCGCAGCACATCGTCGCGGAGCGATAGAAAACGATCTCGTTCCTTACTGAAAATAACGGGTATGTGGCAAAGGATTAAATTCCGCGGGAATTGATGGCGGCGCTAAGATTAAACTACGACCTCCGGTAATTCCAAGAGATTCCTCTCATTCAACCACCCATTTCTACCCTTTTCCTTCCGAGTGCTTGTGCTACTGTTTGCAAGTCGTTTCAAAGGACACACGCCACGTTATTATACGTACAGCTTTCTCGCTTTCCGACTATATGTCTCTTTCGATTCTACGTCGACGGCGGTATCACCGGAGAGATGACGGATGCGGAAGAGCGATTTTCTCCCTAGTTTCCTACCTTCTCACATCGACGTCCGAAATATACAGATGTGCATTCTGAGTACGCGTTGGAGTTATCCAATGGCATATTAGTTTCCAAGTCGACGAGACTGCTTAATTGGAGTCTTAATATCGTGACTCAAAGCGTGAGCAAATGAACGTTGAGTCTTGTGCAAGAACATTGATTATAGCGACACGACTAGCATATATACATATATATACACACGACTACTATCTTGCTGATGAATGTAAATGAGATCTGCTACTAAGAACACTCTCGACGAATAGTGAGTTTTTGGTTGGGTTTCGCTTAATGTCTCTTAATGAATGAACGATGACATTGTGGTAGACCATGAATTCGAAGCACGTGATTAGTAATCACAGTGGCGTCGTATGCCACTTCTCCATGAATGAGAATACGCAGTATCTATATTTTGCGATTTAATATGATTTGATAGTTTTGAATAATGTCTTACATTTGTAAATAGATTTTTAATAAGAAGAAATTTTATTATTTTGATATCGATGATAAACCAGTTATTTGTTTATTATTTTATTTTTATTAAGCTTTACTGTGCTGATTATTAATACTGTATACATATATTTTACTATTATGTTATAATATTTAGTTTAAAATTATTAATTTCGTTTACTGGTTATTATTTTTTCTTTTTATGATGTAACATTTTAGAAAATATTAAATTCTATTTTTGAAATAAATTAGCGAACTATTTTTATATATATATTTTATGTACTATTATGATAGTAAGAATGTGTATGTCATGTTATAAACTTTTAGAGTTCTTTTTGATGTGCAAAGGTTTTAGCTAAGTTAGCGACACTTTCACGCAGTACTTAACAGATTTGCATGTAATTTTAGAAAAAAAATTGTACATGTTTTTTATTTATTATATTTACTGTGTATTTATTTTATATTTTGAGGGATAAAATCCAAGATAGATCTAATGTAAAATCGAAGATATTTTGAGATTGTGAACTGGATTAAATTTCCATAGGAATATAGAAATTTACGATTTTATCCTCGGTACTTAATGAATTTTAATTTTGTTTATATCTGCATATTTGCCTTTTGCTTGTTTAGCATATTCCATCGGTTTTGATTGTCCGTAATTGGCATGTGAAAATTTCGATACAGTACAATACAGTGCATCGATAATACTTTGCTGGACACGGAATCACGTTCACCGGGTAATGGAAAATTCCAGGAAAATTTTTATCCATGCCGCAGATAGCATGAATCGAAAAGCAAAAAGTAGCATCTGCTATGTCGCTTATATACCTTTTTCTAATATATTTTGCGATGTCAACGATTTATTATAAACTATTTCGTTATTTTTCTCTTCATAATTATAGAGACCATGATTTTTTGTTTACGATGTTAATGAGAACCAATGGAAGCAATAATTTAAAATACTATTTCGTTATTCAAAGAGTTTCAAATTATGTAATTAAATATCATATTTTAGAAAAACAACTTTTTTTAGTCTTTAACGATGAGAACTTTAATTATATTATTATAATAAAATATTATAGTAAAAAGATGTATATTTTACATGATAATATTGCTATTTATTTACAAAGTTATTTTGAAGATGAAATGCGACTGGACTATAAAATGTCTGAAAGTTAAAGCAATTTAAGTTTAACTCGCAAAAGTGGCGCTAAAAATTGAGAATGCAATGTCTTGAAATATTCTCGTTGTTATGCATTTCTGTATCTAAATATGTATATATCTTGGTGGCGTAGTTGGATTAACGGGGCAGCTAGCGAAATGGCGAAAAACTTCACAAACACATTCAAGCGTACATTATAACTTTCAACGGAATGAACTTTTAAAAATTTTTATCGTGACACTTGCACACAAAGTATTTTTTCACATATTATTTTATAAATTTTTTAGTTGTGTTATTTTGTTTCTCTTTTTTTATAATTGTATGTTGAACAAATTTAAAATTACCAATTCTGTATATTAAAAATAGAATACGCATAAGAAATCACACGGTACTCTCTAAGTCATGATTTTATAATATGATATGAGAATATGAAAATTAGATCGAATCAATACGCAGACTTAATTTGCCTAATACAATCTGCAACTACCAGTGTAGAGAAACGTGATGCTCCTAAGGAAATGTCTATCAAGAAAATGGACACAGAGGAAATTAGCAGTCATGACTAGCTAATGTATCTTTCATCTAGATGTAGCATTACGCGGAAATATACAGAAAGTGCCAGAACCACCGGATATCTTTTTAACCTCAGCTTCTTTAGATAATCTGCAGACGATCTTTCTTTATTAAAAATACGAAGGAAGACCGTAATTTTTGCATTTTTGAGTATTTTTATGACAAGTTTTAAATTGTAATTTGACTTAAGTAAAGAAATTATTTGAAAGAAATTAATTGATTAATTTTATTATTAAACTGAATTTGCAAGAAAATTTTTCTTGGAGCTCATTTATTAAAAGTTCTTTATTTTTTAACATTAATTACCTTGCTATGTTTGAAAAGAAGTCAATTTCAAATCGATGAAAGAATCTTTAGCAAAAAGAATATTTGATGTTTTATTAAAAATATGAGGGAGACTAATTTATAATTTTTATTACATTTCCAATTCCGAATATTTTTATAACAGGTTTTAAATTGAAATTTAATTTAGATAAAATAACTATTTGAATTAATTGATAAATTATTAAATTATTGAATTTTGTAAGAAAATTTTTCTTGGAATTTAATTTATTAAAATTTTTTATTTTTTTATTGTTAATTGTCTTGCTATGTTTGAAAGGTAATCTGTTAAAAATTGATAAAAAAATTTAACGAAAAAAATATTTAGCGATTATGGAATTTTCTCTTTATCAGTTAATTTTCTTTCTTTGTTGTAGACAACAATTATTAATAATTTTTATTAATTCAGTTTTAAAATACCAGGTTATATTTAACGATATAACGTACTAATATGTTATTAGTAAAGTGCAAGATTTAATTAATAGTTGTTTCGCATAAATTTAACATATTAGGTATATACTAACCTCCTCGGTGATGTAGGATTTTGTTTGATCACTAAATGAATCATTTATCTCGTTAACTGAACAAATGTTCTCACAATTTCGCTTTCTACGTGTAAATATCGGTGCTTTTCAATCACATAAAAAGGTTCAGAGTATAGTTGTTCTGCTTACTGGATTCTCTCCGCGAATTTTCCGGTAATAGTAACGTTACAGTCGTGGATATCAGAGGGAAGGTTATAAGAAAGAGAGCGTGCGAGAAAGAGAGACTGTGCGCGCAAGTATATTTTACTCGTGTATCCAAGCACGTCATTCGTAAACTAAGCCAATATAATCGCTAAACTCGAACGGAAGGAAGAAACTTCTCGACAAAAGCCTATATTTCGCGTGCCCTACGCTACACCGTGCCGCGCTGTCGTTTCGATGGACCATCCTACATGCTAAGCTCAGCTCGGTAGTACAATAGATTCCATCCCGGAGGAGCGTCGCCCGAGACAACTTCTTAAACCCGCGTCGGTGACGTCCAAACTTCGGACACATTTTACCTCGGGCTCGTCCCATTAGCGTAAACTTCCAGCAGCGTGCGACACTATATCATTACGATGTAACTGCCAACGGAGACTCCAGTTTGGCTCCGCCGGGGAGAGGACTGTTACGATAAATCCATCACCGCAGGGATACAATGTTCCGTTTAAAATCTTAACCGGGTATTGCTACCCCTAGCTATATTGTTTAGTCTTTTCTTACCTCCTTATAGCATTTCTCGAAAACGGATGAAAAGAAGTTTTCTCAGATCTCCCTTAAATTGTTTATTGGTTCTTTGAATCTTTCTGTTTGTGAATTTATGTATCTTCAAATGTTAAATTAAACAATATCAATTTTCTTTTTTTAATCATTCTTTTTTAAAAAATAATTAAAGTGTGTAAAATCCTAAACTTGATACTTATATAAATATATATAGATAGACGTACGTATACTTATATAATTATATTAATAATATATTACGCTAAAAATACGTGAAAAATGATCGATTATATTTTTTATTATTAGCAACAGAAATATGGGACAGTGGTACGAATCGATGGCTATTTTCGACTTCATTATTATCGACATTATTTGATGTCTCGACAACTCTTCAGTGACCGGGTACTTTGATTGAGTATTCGCGAAAAGTATTTTTGTAATATTTATACCACAAGTGACAAAGACGTAGGAAGTTTCGCATAAACTGGCATCTCAAAAGAAAACATCCGTCCGTATTACGAGGGCCTTCATGAATTTTATCCGCTCGTAAAACAATTACGCGAGCTTGGTACTTCGCTTTAATTCCCGTCCATTGTCGCTGGGGGTCGAGTGAAAAATAAAAGCTTCCCCTTCTCTACTTTTTATCTTTGTTAACTCGTGCATCCTTCTTTCTCTCCGCTGACGAACTTAATATAAATGACGTATATGTTGAGTGGCATGCCTTGGTTTCATATTTTTATTCCGAAAATGTTTATATGGTCTATATGTATCTATAATAAAAATTTAGAAATTAATTTTTGTTTTGGTGAGTAAACAGAGGTTGTTAATTTGCTTCAACAGTGTATGTTTTTGCTATGCGGAAAACGGGAAACTCTCTTCTCTCATTTATGAGCATACTTATGCATTATCGCACTGTACTCAGTATTGGATTATCACTGTTGCAGTACCACGTTTCAACAAATAATCACTTTACGTCCGCTAGGATATTCCGCAGATTTTGTAATGGATTATAGTAATTAATACTATTACACCGTAACAGTTTGAAACTTGCGGCACCGTGGCAACATTACACCACAGCTGTCTCTCTACGTATAGTTGCGCTTTAGCGATTCTGACGCGGAAACTTAGCACTTTCTTTTTACATTCTTAGAAGTGGGTCTTAAACTTTGTTGGCGCTTAATGAACACCGACAAACCGAATTTTGCAAGTTAAAGGCTAAACGTTACAAGCAAACGCAGCTTTCTCTGACTGCAATCGACCATTACGCGATTTCATCGTGAGATTGTAAAAAAAATTACCGTTGCCTGATCGTCGCGTTTTATTGAAACGGTGAAATGAACGATCGTTTGATATAACTTTTGCCACGACATGGAGCGCCGGAAATGATGCTTTTTCATAAACGCATGGACCTCCCCCTCCCCTGTAAATTTCGACAACATGTGCGTAGCTGTCCGATCCGGTCGTAAAATTCGGCAAATCGCCCAGATATTCGCACATGCGACCACACGATCGTCGTTCGGGAAGTCGACCGTTATTTCGGCGGATTTTGTTCGCTCGTAAAGTGATTATGCAAAACGTAGTCGCGCTCGCGTGTTACCGTGCGCTCGCGAAAGGCGTTTTAATTTGGTGGCATTGTCGGGTCCTGGGACTCGGGTGAAAATTAAAAGCTTATCTCGCACGGCCTAGCCTATTTTCTCCCGCTCAGCACGTCCTCGCTCGCTATAGCCTATCATTGTCTACCGTTGGAATTATTATCAACAACGTCGGTACGGTATACGTTGACGACGACGTTGCAGATAGTGATTGTTTGAACGTTGATTCCGTCCCATTGTCTGCTCGTCAAGTCCTTTCTTCAGCTCGGACCGTCTTCTTGCTGCTCCTGCCGTTTCTTCAGTAACGTTATTATTAAAGGAAAACTATTTCCAAGTAGCATTGTCTTCTTGCATCTTTTATCGCAATCCCGTTAACGAAAATATAACAGTTTTGTAAGTTAGTTTTAATTTGTAATTTAAGGCATTTAAACAAAAATGAAATGTTTATTTCAACGATGTAATCTTCATTAAAATATTACATATTTATTTTAATTCCCCAACACCGAAGTAAAATTACATTGAGTATTAAAATTATAATTTCCGTGAACCAGAGATATCATAATTTTTCCGATTTTTATAGCTATTGTTTTGTTAGAGGAAATAATAAGCAATATTAAGCATTGCGCTTTTAAGTTCCGTAATTTCCGTTTCAATCTATAATTCAAGGATATTTATACACAACGACAAGCTATATGTGTTACGCTTGGCATACTTGATATAATGGTTGTCCCTTTTCACTTCCAACTACCGCCGTCATGCGCGATGGAACGAGTTCGTCAGATTCAAAGACAAACTCGCGCGCGTCGTAGAGTTATTTAGAAATTCACAACAGTGTGGTTTTGCACGAAGTACATGTCTCGCGATACTAATGTCCACACTGAGTCGGACCGGTGCCGATTAATTACGGCACATTAATTATGAGATGTGTCCGATACGCGCATAAAGTAACAAGGTTGTGGCCCTGCGCGAAGCACGAGCATCATACTGCACGCCATGGCACGCACACCGAGCGACAACGAATGCGCGCGTCGGGGTGAAGAGCCGAGTACATTCGGCCCCGTATGTCGTTACGGGCGTGCGAGAAGGGCCAGTTTAATATGAATTGCGTATTAATAACGAACTAACTAGGCGCGAGAGTGCCGCCGGTTATTATTATTTATCAGAGTGATTAATTTCAGCCGCCGTGTTGCGGTGCGCCGCACCTGCGTCATCGCCTGCATGTCGGTCGCGAAGTGCGCTGGGAAATTGGATTCGCTTTGGGCTGCATTTTGGCGAATGTACCGAAAACCGATCGCACGGCTCTGCGAACAATAACTCTCGTTGGATTGCTCGACGATTTCTTCCTTGCGCATCGCGATTCCTATGCACGTCAGATTTTTCCGCTAATTTTATACATGTAGTATATATATATATAAAATTGTGATGACACTTGTGCTAAAATAAATAAAAAGAGAGGAAAAGAATTTTTGTGAGTTTTATCTAAACATGTCTATGAAAAAAAAAAAATAAGTAAACTATCATATTTTTATTGTTATGTATAAACATAGAAATCGTTTTCGTGTCTATGCAATGGAACAACTCTCGACAAATGAGATTTATTTCCTTTTTCCTCTCTTTTTTTTTTCCAATTTTGTGCGTGTACATTGTACATCTGTTGATATGTGCCTCTCATTGCTGAATGATAGTTTAGCAGCGGGATAACCGCTGTTCACAATCACCCTCGACATATCTGTCATGGTTGTGATATGATTAATTCACGTAAAAAAAATATGCCTCCATCAAATATCAGTCTATTGCACTATACATAACATTTATTGTCGCGGTACATCTCTAAATTATCTGGCAAGCGCTTGATACACATGCAAGTTACATGCAATGCTAAATTAATTATAAAACGGACGAAGTTGAGTATTTAATTTTAAAGAGACTTTCAAAGCTTTCAAATATAATATGTTTATATTATATATAGTTACAAAAATTTAGTTTATATAGTGTCGCATTATTTTTACAAAGTGCGTACTAATCAATTACAATTTGTATTGCTGGTATTATATATTTTCTTTATTTATTGTTCGGTGTTCTAAAACATGCATTAGTTTTGAGTTTTATTTTAAATCATCAAATCCAGTTTAATTCTCGATATTTTTAAATTCAGCTGCACCTTTTACGTTCATTAATCGCGGAGATCTAGCGGTAAGGTTGCTCGATTTTTATTGCAAACTTTGTTTGTTAAGAATAACATGCGGAATGGCCTGCGGTTGCCTTAAATAATAGTTATCAGTGGGATTAATGGCGCGGCGCTATCGTTTTTCCGGTATTCCGATAATAGGTGGAACGCGCGCGTTGGTCGAGGACGCGGGATATAGCGAAATTATCGATACATCGAATAACTCGATGTAGGTGGGAAGTTATGAGTTAGTGCATAAAGCAGCGCATATTTTATCCAAAGAAATCGATACAGCCAATTCTTGCTGGTTATAAGGATCGACCTCAGAATATTCCGATATTCGAAATTTAAGCAACGGTAATTAAGTGCAAGTATAATTAAATTCATTTTTTTGTTTTGTGTCACGTCTTCTATTCTTATCCGCGCTACAAAATATTGTACTTCGAAATAAGCACGGAAATTAATATTACGGAAATTAGTATTTCCTATGGAAATTAATATTACAATGACATATTTTATATAATATAAAATCACGCGAGTATTTTGTTTGCGATCGAAACATTTTCTATAAGAGGGAAAAAGCATTCCGTATAATTTTACATTTTAAAGTAAGTAATAGAGATGTGAATAACAGCTTGTGGATTATACACGTACGTATAAGCTGGCTGATGAGGCTCGTTCATTATATCGGAATTTATATGATGCAATAGTAGCTACACTTATTAAATTGAGAGACGTTTGTAATGCATTGGTTCTGGCTAACTCTACTGAAAACGAGGCACTAATTGGTTGACCACATTTACGTGGAACACGTGAAGTCGGTCCGTTGCTACCACAAATGTGTGCTTTCGGCATGTACATGTAGCCGCAACATTTCAGCTTATTAAATTAATCATTTATGTTTTCCTATCTTTTCCATGTGAAAAAGTAATCGTATTTGTTTGAAGATCCACTGTATCACGGTAAAATCAATTTTGCTATGAATTTTATTCTCATATTTGTTTAGCGCAGTTTCGATTTAACTAATTATATTATCGAAAGAGAAATGTTTTACTAATACTCTACTTATGAAATTTTATATTTTGATTTTCATTTATATAAGCAACCAGTATAAAAATGTGTTTATTTTTTAATCACAATTAATAATTACCTGTATTAATTTCATACCTTGAAATCCTTTCGAAGTCTTTTATGAATATTTGTAATAGATAAATTTTTAATTATTAATATGTATAAATAATCAGAAAATGAAATAATTTGCCAGAAATATATTATAAATATTAGAAAATATTTTTGAGGATAATAATATCAAACCAAAAAAATTTTTACATAATTTGTAGTGTATTTCTTTGTGATTTATACAGTATATTAATTTTTTAATCATAATTACGTATACTATGAATTATACGTGTTAATATTGAAATCGTAATATTAAAATCTTTTTTAAGTCCTTTTTATGAATATTTTTAATAAATAAAATTGTAATTATTAATAAGAATTATTAATTAGAAATATAAATTATCAAAAATTGAATTAAAATTTAGCAAAAATATACTAAATCCATTATAAATATTAAGAAACGTTTTCCGTTTTAATAATATCAAGCCAAAAGAATTTTTACAGATTGTATAGCATATTACTAGATTGAAATATCTTTTATTTTTAAACGTTGACGTTTAAAAAAATTTGTAATAATATTGACTGTGAAACTGTAGATTTATACTTTCATATCCCGAAATTGATTAAGTTAATGGTAATGACTTGATCGAGTAGTTTCAACATGAGATTTCAAAAGAAAAATACTATCAATTTAATGAAATCATTTCAGAGTGGATATTAATTTCGCATGATATGACAGCGATCGATTAAGATTAAATTATTCGTCTCTTTCGCAAGTAATTCGGACTTTAGGATACAACTGCAAAATCAGATGATGAATAGCGCCCGCGGGAAATTAGAGCCAATTGCACTACTGAGACTGCGCGCGTTTTAAACACACATCGACAAATGCGCATGTTTTGCACAAGAAGTATCACTGGACATGGCGGCTAATAAATAATATTTTTTCACTTAGATACGCGTGGGAATTTCTTTCAGACGCGATGATTCGTTCCTAGAATGTCTTACTAAACTTATGGTTTTGCTACTGCATTGCGGCTGTATATGTATATATATGTATATATATATATATATATCCGAAATGTTCTAAAATATAAATTTAAACAAAATAAAAATATATTATTACATGTTTCCAAATATTAAGTTTTAATCTAAATGTTAATTATGGATTAATGTTATAAGATACATTCTGGAAATTTAAAATAAATTTGATTAATTTTATTTAATTTTGATTGATTTTTAATAACGGAGATTGCATATTTTGATATTAGTAATTTTTGTGGACTGATATTCGTAAGTATGAGGGTTGATCGATATCGGTCGCTACGACTACGAAGACCTATCGATGAATGCGTCATGCCAATACGATTTGGATACCACGGACGTCTCGCCGGCACGTACGAGAAAATTTCGTTCCCCACTTGTGTCACGACCAACTGGTACGAGGCAACCCTGTTATCGTGCGCTTCTCGATGCAGTTTCTCGATATTTTATCATGTATTCCTACTGTGTCATCAAAAGATGGCAAATAGTCGATGTATTGACGTTTGAATTGCATTGGTTTTGCGTTACTCTAAACAGCATGCTTTTTCATACATTTGTTTGTCTCGGACAATACGATTTATAATGTGGTAATTTGATTTTCCATGATTTACTATTTTATTTTGATAGAAAAAATTATTTACATCAAAGAAGTTAGAAGTATTAAAAACGGTTGAACGGATATTACGTGTATATACATTTTCTTTATCATAATTAAGTTGATTATGTTTTACTGAAAATTTATATTTTTAATAAATTTATGAAAAGTATCTGTATTTGAATGTTTTTAGGATATTTAACTAAAACTTTAGTGCTACACGTATGCATTTTGTTTAACATAAATTAAATTAATATATAAATTAAATTGATATGATTATGAAATAGGAAGTGGTTGGCGAATGATATCCGTTACGCATTATAATATTTTTCGATTAAGAGATATATACTTCTTATTTCTGCTTAATAAACCGTAAAAATTTTAATGGCTGTGGCGAAGTTTTCAATGTTGGCGCGGACACCATAAATTATATTAATATCCGTTAAAAGCTAAGTAACGTGATGCTTCATATTCCTTCTTCTAGGTGCGGGATGATGTTCTCTTATCCTCTCGTTTCTACTACCTGAATTCGAAAAGCGTGTACATACATTAAGGATAAGGTAGTCACGGGAGACCATAATATTATTTTCTTTTTTTCCGCAGTAACCAACATGTTGTTTTTGCTATTAGAAAGGCGCCCTATTTTTTTATTTGTACTTACAGGGTGACAAAAGAGTTTGGTTACAAGGTTTTGTGCCTGTATCATGTAATTACCCAACCAAGTAGTATGTTAACGTTATTTGTTTTTATTTTGACATCAAAACAAACACAGATTGACGACAAATATCATCAGCTTGCTACTTGGGTAGTAACATGTTAAAAAAAGCCAATTCTAGAGTGTTTACATACTTAATAATTACCAAAGAGATTCTGCACAAAAAGGTCTGCATCAACTTTTATTGATTGGTAAATTAAAGACTGCTCTATTGGCTGCCTGAGAAAATTTATCTATGGAAAGAATTTGCGATATCGTTGATGCGTTCTTAAAGCGTCATTTACAGCTTGCATAAAAAAAGTAAAGGTAGTCGTTTTAAATGTTAATTGTTATTTTTGGTATTTTTAACAGATATAACTAATACTCGCGAGAGTTTTTTTTTTTGTAAATATACATTACAACAATTTCATAAATACAAAAATTAGCGCATTTAATAAATGTAAAAAATTCTTAGCTCGAAATAGCGTGATAGTTTTCATAATACTATTGCTAAATCAAGACATCATTTTTTAGCTGGGACATATTTGATTTAACTTTTTATAGTTCGCTTCTGTTGTATTACATAATTTCCCAAGAGTTATAATCTATTCCTTTACGTAAAATCTCAGATCTACTCCGATCTGATCTAATAGATGGGTTGGTGAATGGTGGACGAGCTGTAGGAGTTAAGTAGAATGGAACCGTCGCTAGTTACGGAAGAGAAGGTATGGAGTAAGAGAGTGGCAACGCCCGAACTATAAGTACTTCTGATAGGATTTACCTCCTCTCTCGGAGCGCATTCACGGCGTCTGCTTTTGGGTCCATCTGCCTTCTCGAACAGGATCGGTTTCTCCTCCTCGTAGGACCGGAACCTCGTAAATCAGTAATCAGAATTCTCGGGGGCTTCACTGAGGAGTAGTACGTTTACCGCAGCCGGTTGCTTGAGCATGAAGATAAAAGGAGATGTCTGTCCGTTACGAGCACGCGTCGATGCTGAAAATACATCGACGCGGGCTTCTTCTTGACTTTGATCGTCTTCTGCTGTTTTCTTTGTCGAATAATGAAACTTTGTGAAAGCAGATTGTTAATTAGATCAGCAGCAAGATTCGCATTTGCATGGAAATGATAATTTGATAAACAGCTGTCGCTATTGCTACGCGATACGTATTTATCGAATCACCTGGGAACGTTTTAAATTTTATTGCGATAACTGGTATCCATAATTATTATGCTTTTAACTGTAATGCTGCACAGTTTACTGTATCGTGATTATGATGTATTATGTACACTCTCATTAGCCACATTTTGGACGTTACAATACTTCGTTCAGTACGAGTATGTTAAATGACATATTTCCATGGAATAGATGGATTTAATTAAACAAGCTTTATTTACTTTTTAATTCCTTGTTAACTTTGTTCTAGTAAGAGTAGTTATCGACATATGTTTTTTTTTTATATATGTATATTAAGTTCTTGAAATTTTGAACAAAACTTTTTATATTAATTATCCAAGAATGCATAAAAATCCTAAAATCATACAGTAAAACATAAAATATTTGTTGATCTGACATTAAATATGTGTACATTAAATTTAGTTGAGAATTCATGAATTTCTTGATAAAAAATACAATCTTATGAGATTGAAATCAAATTATTTAATACATTTGTTATTTTTTTATATGATTAATTAATTATTTTTTAGATAATTATGAATTAAATTAATAAATTGTGCATTACGTTATATACATGTATGTATAGGTATTATATATCTCTCTCTCTCGTCAAGAAATAACCATTTTTTAACTATTATGTAAATGTGATCTCTTTTATGCGGGCTGGGTTTCATAGCGGAGATTTTCGTTGTAAGCATTACAAATATCACTCGTCTGTAACGAGTTCTCAACCTCGCACTGAGATTTCTCCTAAATTCCCGAGAGTGTGCGAACTTCTCGAGCGTGTCATGACGCACGTTGAAGTTCCGTATCTCCAAGCGTAACCCATCATGAGCTTTCCGGGGTTTACATCCACCTCTTATTCGGAAATTGCTCTACTCGTTATTCACGATTACTTGCGCTATCTTATTAACCACATAACAAGAAATGTATTATATTAATCGTACTGTGATTCGGATAATTTGATCTGACACTTCTAATTATGCATTTTATCTGTTACATGATACGTTAAATCGATCAATTTTAATAAAAGTACGTATTCAAAACAAAAGTAAACGTATTCTTTGTCTCATTAAATACGTTGTGTATAAAGATCATATCTCAATTTTTGTAATATTTTGTATTGTATTCAACATTGAACCATTATAATTATTTTTCTAAAATTAAATTAGTTGTAGAGAAAATATTGTTATGTCTATAACTATGGGTACAATTATTATAATAATATATGAGTACAAGATTATTTTTTTAATCAATTGTAGTGTTATTCTTCTTACGCTCGTAAATGTTTGAAACAGTATCCTGGGTTAACGAGCTCTCACCTTTTGCCAAGTTTCGCCCGAAATTCTAGGCAAGCTAGAACTTCGGGACAGCGTTTTCACAAAGTTCTATACTTTACCAATTTATAGCGAGTTTTCAAGACTACCATGATTCTAATTATTTGTTTTATACATAACACAGCTATATTCTACTACTGCCGCGTGATTATTAACAATGGCGTTTTGTTGCACATCGTTATGAATAGCGAGAAAAATCAATAATTCATAATTAATGAAAATTTTAGTTTTGTGAGTCCCCTATCTTTTGAATCTGCTGGTAATGATGTATTTAAAGGAAAATTTACTTATATGTTAGAAGTTTGGGAAGACAGTTTTATATTCAAGAATTTAGTATAAATTTAGTAAAGGTAACTATCTTGAATAATAATTTAATGATAATGCACTGAATAGTGTTTAACATAATAGTGTTGTAATTAATTTTTATTCATTAAAAGAGTTCTCAAATTTTTACTAGTAATTATATTGCAGTCTTTTTCTGTATACATTAAAACATAAAATTAATTTTTTACTGTATTTTTAATATAATCACTTTCATGTGCGCTATCTATTTTCAATATCCATTTGTTTACTAGGGTTTAGTCGAAGAAGATAAGAGATTGGAACACACAACGCATACACATACATACACATCTAAGATATCTTCGAGAAAAGCTTTGCGAGGTTGATATCACTTGTAAGAGGCATTTTCGCCTATTTCGGTGCCACAACCTAATGCAAAGAAAAACGCTTCGTTATAGTCGCAACGCTTTGCAGTAAATCACTTCCGTAAATGTTACAAATATCATTGGAACTTAACGAGCTCACAAGATTCGTTTGAAATTCCCAAAGGGCTCCAACTTTAGAAGCGTGTCGTGACGGGTGGCGAAGTTCGTACTTTGAAGCGAAGCCCTAGCGATGGCCTGGGCTTTCAGGGCTCACGAATTATATGTGGCAAGCGTCCTACCGCTGAGAGTTCCCAGAATTAATTCGTCCATGCAATAATGTACAGTGTCGGTCTATTCTTTTTTTTTTTTTTCGGTTAGGTGAATCCACCCTTTTCACGTTTGCTTCCTCTTTTCTTCGTTCTTTCTCTTTCTCTTCTCTTTTTGTACTTTTCGTTCTATTCGGTCACAAATATCTCTGATAACTCGCGTTCGTTTGTGTTCCGTCCTCTATGTTTGTGGTGGCAGTAATTTTGGCTAAAAATTCCATTGTCTCTTTTTCCCCTCTCTTTTTCTACCTCTGTAATTATTTTTTACTCAAATACTTGAGATTCCAATTTTTAGTATGCCTGTTAAGAGTTTGTGGTGGAAGTTACGTTGAAAATGACGAGAAACTTGCAAGCTGATGTAACTTTAGATTCTATTTACGATCAGCATGTTGCAACAATGAATCATTTCGTTGCATTCTCCTTCGTGATCATTGCTTAGAGTAGAACCTCATAATTACAATATTGATTATTTCTACAAGCTCTTGTATATTGTATTTGTTCAATTATCATTGAGATTGGATCTGTTATGATGATGAATAATCAAATTAATATTACATTTATAATAAAAATATACTTAATATTTGGTAAAATTGCAATTATATCTAATAATCCTTAATTTTATTATGATGAGAATTAAAGAGATTTATCAAAATACGCAAATACTTTTTTAACTTGTTATCTTTATGATACATTTATACCATTTTATATAATATCCTCAACGTGATTAAATAATTAAAGGTTATATAATACCATGAATTATTATTTAATTTAAAGTGACAGTCACTCGAAATAAAATAACGTTATTTAAATTTTTTTGTAACGAACAAATAATGTTTTTTTTAAAGGCGTTGAAATATTTATTTCATTAACAATATTTAAACAAAACGAATTGAGATTTATGCATGTGTCGACAAGCATGTTTATTTTCAAGATTATAAGACGATCGTTTTCTGGAATTTCGAATCAGGTTATTTTATGGGACTCATCCATTATTCATAGCCATTACTCTCGATTGCAGGGTTGCGATGAATATTGTACTTATTAATGCTCCCATAAAAGTAGCATATTGGCGCGGTTTTCTCACGTAGCTATACAAATATACTTAAGTTACAAATAGGACCAACAACGAATTTACTTATTCTTCCTTTTGTCAGAGTTCATAAGTGCGCTGTTACGTTAAAATTTAACAAAATATTGTGAAAGCATGATTGGCGATAAAAAATATTCAAGAGAGAAACAAGGAGTGATTTAAAGAATAATGACCAGAATAGTGACCAGAATAAATTCTTGGTGCGTAACCATTATGTTGTTTTGGAAAAGTAAAAATTTATACATTTTTAATTTTGTAAATTTGATGCAGAATATTTTTTAGATATATGCCAGTGTATATTAATTGGTAAAGATAAAACACTACAAGTGCATTCAGCACTACGAAATGCGTGGAAATTTAGTTGAAAAATTTTCTATAATACAACTTTAAGTTTTAGGAACATTATTTCACGAAGTAAATTATTTTTTAAAAAGAGTATAACATTGTATTTTAATACAACTTTAAACGAGTTTACCAGAAAAGGTGAATTTCATAAAGAATTTACGTCTTTTTCTCGACCACAAAAAGACTACAAAATCTGTTACTCATTCTTTCAGAAAACTTTAATAAAATAAAATTTTCTTTTTTATACAACAACAATTTATGTAACAGTTATTAGACATAATATTTTGAAGACACTCAATCTATTAAAACTGGACGATTGACTGAAATATTTTCACTCGAACTGTATTTGCCGCGTTGTTTTATTTTGTCGAAATCGATGTCTGTGAATATTCCAACTTCGAGAGATATACCACCTGGAATAGTCGAGATATCTCTTCGTTAATGGCATATTATTAACGATTGTTATGTGTAAGGGAAAAGGGAAGAGATCGTTATGAAGAGTGTTTATTTTTCGTGCCGATGTAGTTCGTACAAGAAATAATAGTCGTATAAATCTTGGATGGGTAATATTGGATCTGGATCCCTGCCAGAGTAACGCATAGTACAATCATAGTATTCATTGGTATATTTCTTTGAGCATACTATTTGTATATGGTATACAGATGCACAATATCATTTTACAATATTATCTCAAAAATATTCTATGTAGATTTATTAATTAATATAAGAAAAATCCGCTATTTTTACATATATTCTGCTTTAAGAATACAGATTGAAAATAAGAATTTATTTATTTTAACTATTTTTTTTTTAAACTCTTTTTATTTTACTTCATTATGTTATGTCAATGTTATTTATTAAAAAAAAAGAATGAAAAGATTACGTTTAATCAAATTTTTTTATTAAGAGAAAAATAATTTCAAGAATATAATAGTATTTTAAATATACGATTGATAATTTTATAACTCTATAGAGCCAAATTTTATTCAAAGATGAAATCTGATAACATATGTGAATTATTCTGTATTATACATATATGTTCTGATTTCTGAAAATATTTCTAATGGAGGAAGAAGTACTTTGAAATTTAATATTTAAACATTACTTAGAAGTATCCTTAATTGTAAGATGATACACCAGTAGTTTACCTTTCAGCATATTGTTGAAGGTGCGTCTTTATCCGACAGGATTGTGTAACAGCGGTTGCGATCGCGGTAGTCAGGTGCATTAGAGGGTCCTTAAAGTGTCTTTCGCAGTTACCGGTTAGCCAAAGAGGCGAAGCGCGAATGGGTACTAAATCGTCAAGTTTCTCTGTAATTACAATTGTCCGCTGTAAATGTATTGTCGGATTTTCTTCATGCTGCAGCGCGCAGACGCTCACGATTTCGGATTACTCTAGATATTTTCGAGTTGGAAGTCGTATAGCTAATTCGTTACTTCATTGACTTCCTCTTAGGTTGACAATAGATAGTGAGGAAGTCGGTCGAAGCCCGTGTGCGGTTCATTTAATTAACGGAAGATTAGCTTGGCCGCATTTCCGTGGACTGCCAGCACTCCACTATGTATATGTACCGCCATTGGCACGGCAAGTTAGACATTCCCCGTTAAATCTGCATTTCCGTCTTCGAAGTTTCGAGGGGACAAAGTGAGTGAGCACGGTCGAGCGAAAGAGGCTGAGGAGAGGCGGAACAACGTGGTCGGACTGCTGCAACTATGGTGGAGCGTCGGGGGAGAGGTGCACGGATGAGAAAGATGGGAATGGGAGGAGAGAATAATCTACCTGGTGCTGGAGTCGCTGGCGTAATACTTGCTGAACAATCGGCGTCGAATGCGACACAAGTGGTTGCCTGCCGCTCGGGATTTTGTCCCGTGAAAATAGTGGATTGCCCACCTTAGCTACCTGACTTAGCTGCCGCAGCAATGCGAGAACTACGAAGTTAACCGAACTGCTCTATTGCTTATCCGCCGGCGATCTTGGACCATCGAATTATCGCGCTGGCAATACTATCGGCTCACGACTGCTAAATTAGTTTTCGTCGTTCATGACATCTCTGGGTTGCGCGCGCGAAGTATCAAATCGCAATGGTACATCAAGCCATGTATTTCTATCGGGAAGTAAATGCCTTTTAATGACTCTCTCAATTACTCTGATAAGGCTGTTAGGAAAGATACGGGTTGCTCGTGCTTCAGATTTTAATTTTGTTTTAATCCGAAATGCGCGCAATTCGATTTTACTTCGCTTGCTTACGAAAGTTTTCGAACTCTAAAGAAGAAGATGGATCGTCGATCTGGAAGCGTAAGATTTGTTAATTCGACGAGACAACAGTCGAATTAATTTATCGTCTAATTTTTCGTCGAGATACTTTAATCGACTTTAGTCGATTTTCTTCTGATTTTAATTGTTAAACTTGGTAAATATTCATGACACCGTTTAGTATTTCAACCGTACAATTCCAAAGTATTCCATGCGAACTTTGAAATCACATGTTTTCGTATTTTTGCAATAAACCGAACGTTCCAAATATAATTGAAATTTTAACTCGAAGCTTGATTTTCCGCATTATTCGTATAATAATTCAATATATTGAAATATAATAATTATACATAGTCAAAGGGAGAGAGTGCAAACATTGGCATTAATTTTATTTCCTAATAGTACGATAGGTTATATAATATGTGCTTTATATTGTTTAACAATCTTTAAAGTCGGTAATTAATAGCACAAATATGTCAACAACACTGGACGTGTCACGAATATTTGCGGAACTGTCGATGTCGGAAAGCGGCGTCGGTAAGGTTAAAGTTTACGTGGGACTCGTTAATTGGTTCGCTTAGATTGGCATTTCGTGCCACAAACATAGCAACGTGGCGTTTGTAGCGATTCCCTGATGCTCGGACGAGTGATGCGATAAACATAGATCACTCGCGTCCGACAGGGGTGCATCCGAAATGCGCGGTACCGGGTTGTATCGATAAACCGATCGCCAGGTGCGACGTCGCCGCAATTGATGGACCACGAGCCGCCGATATTGTTGTGACGATAATGACGACGTTAGTGACGTTCGCTTATTACTGAAACGGCCACCGCATCGTAATAAGCTATGCATGCGGGTACGATGTTGATGAATATTTAGACGGTAATGTCTCGATCGCATGGAGATATAACACGCGATTCAGATACTACAATATCTCTTTTGAATTCGACATCCGAATGTAGTTCTTAATTCTATGAACATCTTGATGACAACCAATATGATAATTTCTTAGATTTATTAAATAGAAGAGAGTAAAATTGAGTAAATAGTACAATTAAAATATACCTATACAAGTGTGGTGCGTAGTAATTATATGAAAGATTGTGTATATACTGTAATGAGAATAAAATTTTTGGTATTTATTACATAATATTAGATTTTGTATAACGAAATATTGCGATATGTGGGAATATTTGTAGCAATCGATAACAGTAGAAATTGAACGATATTTAAATAGAACGAATTTACATTGCCCTTTTGGAAATTACAGAATATACTGTACAGATTATAATTTTACTTTTACATACTCCTCATGAATCACTTTATTTAAACGATATTATTTTTTATGTCTGTTTTTTTTTAGTATTTTTTGACATTTTCTACGTTATCATTATTGAGATAGTCTAAACGTATAAACTGAGTTAAATTAAATCTTCCTCAAAATGAAAGTTTTGCTAAATCCAATAACAAACTCTTTGCATATTTATCAGTCATTAAAACATCGTTCGTGAGATAAATATTAAGGAAGTATTATTGTTTAATTAAGTTTAATAACGTTAAGAACAAAAGATTTCTGTAAACACTGTACATAAATGTATTTCATTGCATTATTCAGTTCGTAAATATTTGTATATGACTATACAGATATATGTATACTATCTTAGCCGGGAGTGTAATGTAGAAAGGTTTACTGCGAAACGCAATCAGTGTGTGCAGACATACCATACTGTAAGTCGAGTATCTCAAAATATGCCATTTCGTTTCTGAATCGTATCTAGCACGAGATTCTTTTAAGAGTGAAGAAATATCACAATTACTATTTTCTGTATATGCGCGCATTTCTCTTGTTCCTCCTTCGTTATTCGAGAATTTACAAAAACGAGGCGCGCAATTCAAGTTACTTTAGCTCTCTAACGCCTGAAGTAATAATACTTTTATGATAAACATGGACGATTTATTTTATGTCGAATGTCTTTACGACTTGACGTGTTATGTGGGTGCTTAGGAAACAAGCATTTTCTTCCTTTCAACTCGGCCTTTATATTGAATTAAAAAAAAGAACGAATTTTTTTACTATACTTTACTTTTAAGAATTTGTGTTACATGATATATTGATTAAACATTTTTGAGATATTTTTATTTTGCTTTTTTCTTAAAGAAAAATAAATTTATAAGCATTTGACTTATATAAATAATTTATAAGTGAGCTACTTAAATTTTTTCGGACACACAAACTATTTTTATTAAATAACAATTGGTTACATAAATATAGATTACAATATTTTGATTGATATTAATATCTCAGCATATTTAATGAAAATTCTCATCATATGCATATACATATAGGTATATATTTATGTGTATTTTCGGGAGTATAACTCGGTCATTTGTGTATGACTCATGATTGTATGATTCGGTCATTTGTATATATATGTACATATTGTACATATAAATTCAGGCTAATGATTTGGCACTACGGACCTTTACATACAGTCGGATGCATAGTGAATGAGCGCGTTTGCGTACAGCAGTCCCTATAAATTACGTCAACACATCTAGTACATCGACACGCGAGCTTCATTCGATTACGGCGAACCCGAACCGGCCGCGCGAAAATTCCGCACGAGCTCACGACTAATTGCGGCGAAACACTTTTTTCTCCTCACACTTTTCTGACTCCGTTACGATCGAGTCGCGCAAAGTGTACAACGGCTAATTTCACCATAGCCTCGCGAAAGCTCGTGGTCATCGTGTAAGGTACCGCGTGGTACGAGGCGTGTTGCGAAACTGTGACGATCCGTCGCAAATTCAATTTTCGAAACACCCAGCAGTTCGAAGGGTGGAAGTTTGCGTCCGTTCGAACCGCTGACCTGTGCTGCTTGTGTACGTGTACATATCTCGCACAAGATGCGCTCATATGTGAGAAAGAGGGAGAGGAAGAGACAGAAGAGACACGGAGAATGAGAGAGGGAGAGAGAATGTGCAGTCGTCGCTAAATGTCAACATAATTGGATACGCGCAATGCGAAGTGAACGGTAATACGAGAGAAACGGAGATCGCGATTAGCGACGCGCGCGCACATTGCAATCGGGGTGGATTGTCACGCGGCGTTACATCTCCCGCAAACTAGGCGGTTCTATTTTCGGCAAGGTGGCATCGATCGCTGCTAAATTATTTCGAGTAGTCTACCTATATGACGCCGTCGCCTGAGAAAACTGACCTACATCTTCTCCTGTGTCGCCGGAACTTTTTATGCACGATCATAAGCGGAATTGAATTGTCAGAACAGGAAACACATCGGAATCTGAAGGAATCTCATTCGAAAGGATAGGAAAGGACTAGAATATATACAGTTCCAAAACTACATTCGTACTTTTTACCATTAAAGTTACTTTACTGAGATTTATAGGAACTCTTTTCTGAAATACGTAGAGAGTAACTTGTTCAGCAAGTCGAAAATAATATCGAAAATGTCATATAAACATGAAACATGCTCACAGCATCGTCATTTTAGCCACCTAGAACTACAATAGGTGTATCTATCGCACAAGTTTTTGCAATGGTTTTATATCTATACAGATCTGATTATAAATATTTCACTAAGAATTTTAATGTAAATCTAGAAATTTTAACAATGCATAAGCAGATCGTAAATATTGTAATCTGTTTTGACTACTAAATATGTATAATATATATTTTTGAAAGTTGAACGATATTAATATCGTATATACAATTTCTTTATATCGTTTTATTTATTTGTGTGACATGCAATTTATTTCATATTTATTAAATTGGTTCAAGGGAGTATTTACTCGATCAATGGCTTACGTTTGGTATTTGCGTTATATTTGCAAAACACGGTTTAATACTGAATTCATGAATTTATGAAAATTACAACTTTGTCGCATTGATAATACTATATTGAGTTTATTAATCTTTTATTTCTTTATTGTATCAAAAATGCAGTGATATGCAGACGCTAAAACTTGATACATATATTGTATTGCAAAGTTTACTTTTAGCTTCGGTACTTTCCGTAGGAAAGAATTTGAAACAAGATGTATTGTGAATATACGTGATATATGTGATTTGGAATCATTAGAATTGTTATGCGAGTTCGAGATAATGAGGAATTTACAATTGCACAGTGAGTTCGATTCGGTTTACATGTGGCATTCATAATCATTCAAATAAATTAGCATTAGCTCTAGCTTTTGTTAACGGCAATAAACAGCGCGGAAAGCATTGCATTCACGATCTCATGGTATTTGTGCCATCATGAATTCTCTCAATTATAATTGTATTTATAATAGTATATTTAGTTATTACATCGTTGCTTTCTAACTAAAGACTAAAACTATGAATTAGTGCTTAGAAAAATAATTTTTGCATGTTAGTTATTAATTGTCAAAATTGATCTTTGATATAAACTTTAAAATATATCTTATTTACTTTTTTCTTTAATTACTTATCAAAATGCTTAATATACTGCAAAATATACTGAATGTTATTTTTGTTGCTACCTCTAATGATAATGTGTTACCAGCAACCCGTTTGTAGGAATGTAAAATGGACTCCTGTGGCTTTACGGACGAGCGATTCTATTGTACGCATTACTGAAATTTCACAAGGCGTAGAAATTTCAGTTTCATCGCGTGTCGCCAGGATTATGCGCAAGCAGCATAAATTATTTACTGTGGTCTGTTAACGGGGCGTTTCCGCAACCCGATTTTACATACGTAGCGTATATCACGACATGATATATTAAACGTGAGATAAACGTACTGCAGGACTAGTTTAACGATCATTGTGTCATTAAGAATGCTGGTTAAGGTAATTATTTCGCTATTGGTGTGTCAGAGAGATTCAATGTAAAGTGGTTGCGTACTACACTAATGAATAAAACGGAATAGTGAGGAAACGATATAATTATAAAAGATATTATTATTAAGTTAAACTTAATATTGTCGCAAACTTGACGCGAAGTAAATAAATGAAGAAAGTGATAGAGGACTCCAAAAGTCAAACAATAGAGAAGAGATTCACACACACACACAAAGAGGAAAAGATTTATTTTAAAACTATTAAATTAATTTATTGTATATTTTTGTTTTTAACTTCGGCATATTAAATTTTAATTATTCATGAAACTAATTTATCTAGTTATTTATTTTTCAGTTTTCTTCGATTTTTATTAATTATTTATAGTTATTTTGAAATTATTTCATTTAGCAGCGTCAATCTACCTTTAACAATATTCTTTCCGTGTTGCTATCTTGCCGCCTCGCAATAAAAGTCGCCATATGTTTATAATGATTCGGACCAGCGGTCACCGTCCGGTGTGTGGCCCATGGCGATAAGGTTTTATACGTTACGACTTTTACTTACGGAGCGGATCGTTTGACACAAGATGAACAAGGATGTACGAACAGAAGAACAATTTTGTTATCTTTCGATGATAGAAACCTTCGAAATTCACATTGTTGCGACTCGTATACTCAATAGACTGTTTGCAGGAAATTTGTGATTAATATATTATATTTTATGAAACTAAAATAGATTTTTTTAAAAATAATTCATATAATATAGCTGATACTAGCCCTTAATACATTTATGCTTACGGTTTAGATGATCTTCTAATGCAAAAAGGATTCATCTAGTAAAGTCAACATATCAATTTATCATTAGAAGCACCTACAGTAAGACTTTCACTATAACAAATTATTCAATAAATTTTTATTATATTTTTATTTACTATATATATATATATACACTCTAGAGAATAAATATTAAATTGTATAAAATAATTAGAAGTTATATTTTATCATAATTTTTTATAATACGATAACAATCAAAAAGTTACATTAATAATCTAATTTAAAATAATAAAATAACAAAATGACTTATAAAAATTGGTATAAAATAAAAATTGAAACTTATTCGAAGCAATATGGGGTTTATTAAACCTAATATTTCTCACATAGATTCGTTTTACAGAGTAAAAAATAATGGTATTGTATTTCATGTACAGAAAGAAACTCTATAGTACTCTTGTTGAAACTCATCTTCAATCTCTTGGGGTATTGCGATGGAGTTAAGCGGTGCGATTTTTCAATTCTGAGAGTCGTTTCGTGTATTATTAAAATGCAACGTTAGCTAAGAATTATGGATGCAATGAATATTCCGGTTATATAATGAATCTGAAAAATTTCTTTTCTCGGACGTGCACACATTTTTTTTCAACGGATGCAATCTTTCGTTAGAAGTTACTGAATAATTCTCCGCGCAGATGCAAGTACATATTTATCATTTAACTTATCACCGCGTCACAGATTTTTATTGCAAAGTTGAAAGGAACAGATGTTATTACTTTCAACTAAAAGTTTTTGCAATTTTGCGACTTTACGTTCTTCTGAATTGCGAGAGGAAAATGGTTCAACAGTGCCGTCCTAAATCCAATTACGCTATTTTGTACGACAACCATCGTTCCTGAATCAAATATTTTATCCACATCGTAACCGGCTAAAAATTTCTGACGTGTGAAAGAAAGTTACAAAGATAATTTTGAAAGTCTCGTAATAGAAGCTCGAGCCAATGGAAAAACCAATGATTTTCCACAATTTGTTATTGATTGCTCGCTCCTATCTTTACGGGAGCAGTTTCCCGCAATTCCGTTTAACAGCTACCCGGCAATATTGAAAGTTACATTAGGCAGTGATTATTTCTACATTATTTTTACATTATATACACATATTCTTATATAATTTTCTCAAAAAATAACTCATAATTATACCAAGATATAATCGTAAAAATTGTGAATAGTATATTTGGATTTAATTCAAGAAATTTTACACTACGTAGTTTTAAATTGTATTTTAATGGTAAGTTAACTTCAACAGTTATTTATCGCAACTTGTATCTGTTTCTTTTTAATGCTACTTGTTTGCGAGTTTGTTAGCATAGAAGCAAATGGTGAGGAAAGAGGCGAAAGACGGATTTATCAAGTCTATAGAGTTTCATAAGATGAACAGTATATTTATTATAATTGCAGAATGTTAATTTTGAAAACACATATACATCTTATATAGTTTCACCATTTTACGAAATATGAGAAAATATAGTAATGAATAATGGTGAGATCAATTTACTTATTGATATTTTACTATCTATTAACATTTCTCGCGCACTTAAATAAAATTTTGATAGTACCGTCGGTTACTTGGCAGCTAAGTAATACCGTTTTTATCGGAAGCAGCAGTGAATCCTCGAAGATCTTACGCAGAGGAAAAAGAGCGGAAATAAAGTCGGTCCAGGAAGGGCGCACCGACTGTGAACTTTCGTATGAGGTTGCAATAGCGTTTTCATCCGATATTAAGAAACTTTCTATCGGTTCTCGTACTTCGGCAAGAACGAGATGAAATAAACCCGGGATAGATACACGCGAGACGTCGACAGCGCCGAGGCAGCGTCGACGGGATTGCTGAGGTACGTGAGCGGGATGTAGTCGGCGAAACGTCATTAGTGCCTGGATGGATGAGAGCAAAACAGGAACCACTCGTTATCCAGATGGGCAGTAGTACCATATCCCCGAGGATATATGCAGCAGGCAAGATGATGTCGAGCGAAACGTTTTGCATTCATCCGACACCGGGACGCCGGATACGTAACATTCGAGCAATCCATGGACTAGAATGGACGCTCTAATTCCTGCATCAGCCAATAAGCCTAATGGAGGACGTTAGCTTGCCCGACGAGGCGTGACGTTAGTATGAAGAGTACCATCATGCAAGTGGCGTTCAGTATAACTGGCTCATAAATGTCATCGGACGATAAAAAGATTTCACGATGCGAATGCTGATGAATTTGTTGGTGACAATTTGTTGGTCTATTATTCTTGCTTCAGCGATGATATATGAAATGTATACCTTTAAACGTTCGTAAATCAATGTAAGAGATATGTGATTCTTATGCTTATCGTTGATTATAATGATCATCCGAATAATTTTAATTCTTTGATATCATTTTGATCTATAACATACCCGGCTTGTTTCTAATACTTTTTCAATGTCTTTTTTCCTGTATCGTTATGTTTTTTTCTGTCCGTTTTCATTGGAAAAGAAATTTTTTATACGTTCATTTTTATGAAAGTTATAAGCAGCTGAATTGTGTGGTTGCATATGTTATACAATACTTTTAAATCGTTTTACTACCAAAACTTTGCATTAAATTGTATCTGTTTATGTGTACAGAATTTATTATAATATCTCATTATTGAAAAACAATGTGCTACTTCTTTCTTCAAATTAAAAGAGGATTGATGCTACAATTAGGACGACGAAAACAAAAGTTGCCTTGTGCGCTGAAGTCGTCACATTGTATCCGAGTGGCTAATGCGTTTTCCATCCAACAAGATCGACAAAAATTTTGAATTTCTTTTGAGTGCATCTCACACAGAAACTGCATTCAGGATAATCGTTCCTAATACTGCTTTCGGAACTCACCAAGTTAGATTACAGCTTACGTCAGAAAGTTACTCTGCTTCCCGAGAGCGACTTAAAATGTATCTAATGGATAATTCAGCGCGCGGATGTAAGTTATAAAGTTAACTAGAGCGCGCATATAAATTATTATGACCGGCTCGAGCGAGTAAAATCTTTTACTATCCTTCGCCGACCCAACATGAATATTACTAATTTCTTATTGAATCGGGTTCGCTCTTCTTTGGTGAAACTCTTTTGTTCTCCTACAAGGTGCATAAAGAATTTTCCCGGCCGGAAGCGATGCGCCATCATCGCATTATTCTTCTTCCCGTTATAACTATTACGAATAAAACGATCCGCGAGAAGTGCGTCGTCCGCCCGTCGGGTTTATACTTCCTTTAGCGTTTTTACCAGCTAATTGGACTAGTGTGAAACGAGAGCTTTTTTCGACCCGGCTTTTTATTTGCGGTTTTGTCCGACTTTAACTTAACACTGTCAGTACTTGCGAACAATCGTGAGCGACTAATTTGCAGCTCTCGGTCGTAACGACCGAGTTAAGTAATGTTGAAGGCGGTACAATTCGTCGTTTACAGCATTACGTTAGAGATGGAATGAATGAGAAAAGCTTATACTGTTGGAAAGCTGCCGCGGAAGTTAAGATCTTCGGCCTGTTATGAAGCATTCCGCTGAATTCTTCAGATCTTGTTACACGTAACAGATAATATTAACGGAAAGCTTATTTATCCGGATATTGACGTGCATTTTTTACATTGTTACCTTCAGAATTCAGTAATGTCTCTTTGCGCGATTCTTTTCTTTTATTATTTTTTTAATAGAATACATTTTTTTAAAACAATATATTCTTTTACTTTTTATATTAATTTTTAATTAGTTATTATAATTTATAATAAAGTATTATATATAAAATGATACATAATAAATTCCTATTTTTTTTATTACTTCAGTACTTGGAATTTTTATTATTATTATAATATTGAACAAATAATGTACAGTAATCATACATTGTTTTAAGTATAATATTAAATGGTTGTGCTTTTAAGAAATACTCGTTGTTGATAGGCTTCTCTAATTTACTGTTTGCTGTACTCTTTATATTTTTGGGAAGTAGAGATTTTTATGTTTAAATAATAAATTACATGTCAACTTGGATCTCGTGGGTTTTCCATGCGAGAGAGAAACTGAAGCTCTGAGAAGTCAGTTCGGCCTCGAGCAACGAAGCACAAGTTCTTGGAGTGCAAGTTTCGCCGCAATTCACGGACCACGTGCTACGGATATTTGACGTTGGTGTGACTTGCAGTTGCGCGTGAAGGCGAGACAAGACAAATGGAACTTAAGTTTCTCTCTTAGCCCGATCGAAGGTATAACTTGCAGTTCTGTCCAGATCAATCGTCATTCATATCCATGAAAGAAGACAAATTTTCGACTTTCTGTGTAATTACACGTTAAATACACTATAGAGATTCACCATATTTGGATTATAGTTTGAAATTGAGAATCTACTCTAAAATTGATGTTTTGATGTCTGTATTTTTTTTCCTTCATATTTAGATAAAATTGTCTATCACTTACGTTTTGAAAATTGCATTATTTAATTTTGATATTTATTGAGATATAAATTTCATTTGAGATAAATCAGAAAACAATATACATATTAAATTCGAATATTTTATTATATTATAAGATAAATTAAAGCGACGTGAAATTATGTTAAAACGGCTTGGAAATTTGGCAAATTTATATGACACGAATCGATTGCGCTAACGAGAGGACGAACGACGGGAAACGAGCGCAGCGTGAAAGAACCGAGAAAAAAATTGCACGTCTTCTATTGTAGCTCGGCATTACACCGAACATAATAGAATTTTCTAGGGCAGAGGATGCTGATAGTTTACATCATTGTACGAATGGTCGCATTTTTACACGTGGAACGATGATACTTGCTATTCAGGGATCGTAACTGTACAACATTTGCTCGGACGTTTTTGTGCTAAAACGGATTTCTCTATAGTTATATGGGAATAAAAGATATCTCAGCAGAATTCAATGGCTAAACCGGCGCCGAAACTATGTATAAATGAAATGAGAGAGACGGTATAAATTAACTTTTGTTAAGTCTCCATTTATTATTAACATTATGTGATAATTAAGCTAAAAATAGATTGAACAAGAATATAATTTCATAATTTTATTTGTAACTAGATTTAAATTCAGCAAATTCGTTAATAGTATGGATCTCGTTAAGAAAAAAATATACATAAAATATATTACGTAGATTTTTTTAATTTAAACATCGCCAAATTTTCTGAATAGGTACTAAAACAGTGAATCTTGAGCTAGTTGCGATAGCTCTGATTAATTTTGACTACGAATATATGTAGATTAAAATTCAGTTTCAGCTTCAATTACCGGATACTGAAACTTAATCGAGTTGATTAACGTCCTAACTATGAATATGGCTGTTAGAGACTGTAATTCTGCAACGTGGCATCAGTATAACTCGAAGAATATCGATTTCTCTCCGTGCACGGACAGGCACTATTCATTTCCACAATTAGAATATTATCGGTATTATCATCTGATGATCCTTAAGCGGTGAAAATTTTTGTATAAATATAGGTATTATGTATCAGGCTAATTGGAGTTCTGTACCACGAACCACTTAACATTTTTAATCGCGCTCACACCTTTTTCCAACAATACGCTATTATCTTCGAACCTTTGTAAAGTTTTTCGCGAACTCATCAAATTTAAGGCAGAAACAGCAACGCATAGACTGGTGAATTTACGATCCAAGTAAACAGGGTAAAAGTTTCATCTTGCTGGAAAAAGTGTATTCAACTTTATTATCCACGTGCAACATCATTTTTCGCCTTCATTTTTCGCTAATATCAATGGAGATCTTTTCTCGATAACCTAGTTATGCTTTCCTCGAAGACGTCTCGTAGATGGAAATCGAAATCCTGGTCGATCCGCGATAGTCTCGGAAAAGTATCGAGCAAATTGATTCCTTGTGTTCGCACTTAAGTGCATTCTTATTGGAGGCATGGATTTGGGCTCCAGCCAACGACTATGACGAATCACTCGCAATAACGAAAGAACAGAGTCACGAATATCAGTTGAGACTAAATGAGCGTTTTCAATTTGTCAACAGGTCGAGAGTTGCCACTTCCTGTCGCCTTTCGGCAACAGCGATGTGACTTTGGACGATGATGGATTCGTTATGACGTAATCTTTAGTGCGAGAATTACAATTACTCGTCTTCCGGGATGAAAGGAGGATATTTTTTGCGTAATAAGCCGGACACATTTAATTTATTTAAAAAAAAAAATGTTACGTTTAAATGCTATTATGTTTGACAACAGCGCGCTCTTTTATTACAAAAATGTTTATAAGGGAACAAATGTAACGAAATTTATATGGCCGGTTCTCGAAACATATCTACTGCTTGTAGCGCTGTGAAAAAATTGCATATAGTCGAATGTTAAATTAAAAGATAGCTTCAAACTTATATACGTTTAGTAAAAAATTAGTCTCTTTTTTGGACAGACTGGGTATTTCGTCGACGATTGAAATTAATTTTTAATGTATCGCAAATATTTACGTATAAATACGTAGTACGTCTTATGTATAAACAAGGATATATAATATTTGCAGAGAAAATTTTGAAGCTTATAAAATATGCTTACTCTATCCGTTTATTCTACTTACTCTACTTATGATGCGTTACGTCTGTACGATAATAATATGAAAGATGATACGAGACATCGTCTTTCGTCAGAACCATGCAGTTCCGACGTGCAGTTCATGCGTGATGCGCTCGAAACGACAAGCGGAAGTGCATCGGCGCTCTCGCATACAGCATTCGGTTCAATTTCTCACTCTTTTTCATTTGCGGAGGCTACATCGTTAAAATGAAAATAATCCAAGAGCATTCGGACGTAAGAAATGGAAACCAGGTCAAGTGACAAATCGTTAGTTACTAGCAGGATGTTAAAGAAAGCTTTTTAATGCACTCTTTTCTTTCTTTCAAATAACGTTTATCTTGAAACGTTTTTATTATTAATTCTTTTCTCAAACAACTCGAATATTGTCTATTTAATCGTCTCTATTATATTAATTAGATTAATCCGAGCTATCTCCAAGCGTCGTGTTTCGAAGTTACGTTCGCAAATGTCGTCGAGTCGTGTGTATCACTAATTGTAAGTGAAGTTTCGTTTGCATGCTCATGACTCGAACCAGCCGAGCTCCTGAGATCCTGAATGAAGACGTTGTTCAATCCGTTTACCGTACCCGAGTGTATATTACGGGGTATCGTGCTGCGTCTGCGACATGCATGGTGCCTTGTATGATATTGCGAATGAAATCTGGGATAGGATTCATTCTAATTAATTAGTTTCTTGGTTGAAAATTATTATTTTATGACGAGTTATAAAATCTCTTCGTCATACTATTATGAATATAGTTTAATGCTAAAACTTGTTCCATGAAAAAAATTATAATTGACCTAAGACTTGTGATTATAATGGGCGATGTATTTGCGATCTTTTTCTTTTTTATATTTAACTTGATATATAGAGAAGTGTACAGAACATTATATGAAACATCGAATGCAATTTGCGTTACTTCATTTGCTTTAGATCAGCTTTTCGCTACGGTTCAAGAATCACACTGAATCCTTGATGCATGCTCATGGATTCGTATCTTCTAGAGAGAGAGTGAGAGAGTAAGAGAGTTCCGACTGCGCATGCGATGATTCGGCGATATATCATTACCGTCACCGTCTCGATGTTGGAAATAGTTCACGATCGAGGATGATTATATCATCTTCCACCTCGAGTTGGAAGTTAGACCACTCCTGTCGAATTCGAACTCAATATCAATTTCTCTGATGTTTTCGATAGCTTCATCGTTGTAGAATACATGAGACAATCGGAGACGCTGCAGAGTGCCTCCCCAAACAATATAAGACAAATTTCACTTCTAACTTTCCTCGCTCGCACTTCCCACATGCGTATTGGTCGATCTTCGGTGAAACGAGAATGACAGGAATAGAATACGAGCATAGCGATTTTACCGATCCTGCAATATGCTTTAAGGAAGCGCTCGTAATCATTAATATGCAACAGCGGTACTCTGTAACATGCGTTCATAAAGTGTATCTCGAAGACTGTCAAAAGGCGCACCATCGTCGGATATCTCGCACAAGTTGCCGTCGTAAAATGGTTTGGTACCGGCTTGATCGCTTGATGTTTCGCGAAACTTCCGCGAATGGCGAATAAAGAACCGCCTTCTGTCTATCAAAGTTGTGCGCGCGTTACAGAACTGCAGCGCGAAGGGCTCATATTTCGTAACAGGCACGTTAACTGCTTAAATTCCTTTTTAAGTTGCAGGTATTGAAATCTTCGTAGTGGTGAACATCGTGCCTGTAATGTTTTAGCTCTCGGCTATTTTCAACCATATACGATCTGTAATACCTGAATTGATATTGAATACAATTTTTGAAGGATAACTCTTCCTTACAAGTACGATACGCGTACAGAAATGTGATTTGCGAAATTCGATTGCAGAAATATCTAAAAATTTAGCTATAGATACGTGATCTGTCATCAAAATAATTGCATAGGAATCTCAAGCATAGTAAGAAATGCTGCAAAAAGTTTTCACATTCTAGTAATTAGTTTGAGCATTTTACATAATTATTTTGATAATGCAACAAAATTATTTTTAGATTTGTATCTAAATTTTTAGATACTTTAATAAAACCGTCCTTCCCACGTAAGATCAATAAAAGGTCAATAAAATGATCTAGTAGCACAATTTATTGACGCAAAAATCGCAGATATTGCTTTTCTCGAATGAAGATATTTCATACTTTGATGCGAATTATGGCAGTATAGATTATTATCTATTTAATATAAATTATTATTTGTATGCTTATACAAGCGTTGTAAGAATAGATTCTTTTATTTCGAACTGCTAATGTTATTATATTTTATTCCTTACTGAAATCTCATAATATTCGTAAATATTTTGTTTTTACAATTAATAATAATTAAACGAAGAAAGGACACTAAGAGTCAGATCATAAATAATGAAGCGGTTATAACATTTAATAAATTTAACTGTGTATATACATAGAACTAATTAAAATAAAATAAAATAAAATAAAATAAAAGTACTTAGTCGCTTATAATATAAAAATGGAAAATCGCACAATGTAAACGTGTAACAAGTTTCGACTCCAAGGATTGAGTCCTCTTCAGACATCCAAACAATTATTAAATCTCCGTCCATACATGCAGTCAAATCATAAAAAAACGAACTAACTTTTTATATTATAAGCGGCTAAGTACTTTTATTTTATTTTATTTTATTTTATTTTAATTAGTTCTATGTATATACACAGTTAAATTTATTAAATGTTATAACCGCTTTATTATTTTATTATTTATGATCTGACTCTTAGTGTTCTTTCTTCGTTTAATTATTATTATTTTTATATAAAGAGTCCTTTATTTTTCATTTTATTTATTTTGTTTTTACGTTATAAGAACAAATTAAATTTAAATCTCGATACCAATTTAGTAAACAAAAAATCACAAAAAAAAATTTTGGAAATATTTTTAATTATATTAATTCACAAAATATTCACATAATTTTTTAAAATTTATGCGGATTGAATGTGGACAGATCAATTGGAATATGTACAGTCAACATTTAATATTTCTCCCGCCACAATCGTAGGCAACATATTTCATAATTACTCCGATAAACATTCCGAAAGTACGCACGCGTAGCTGTTAATGTGAACAACGTGTGTTTCCCGATTTGCTCTCCTATCTTTTTCTATCTAGCAAAACTGGTAGGAACTATACGCATGTCCCCAGCGAGTGATATACGCGGCGCGAATGCACAATGAGCCGCGGCGAGCGGTGGTCGGCTGGCTGCTGCTGCGGGCATTCATCGCCTTTCGGATTGAAACTCCGTCCGGTAATATTTTCCCGCGAGCAAACTTGATTAAAGCGCGGCGTACTGGCCTTTTAAACGAGCAAACAGTGGCTGCACCGCAGCATGCGGCTACGACGGCGCGAGGCGCAGCGATGGCCGTAGAGGCACGAGCAGGTGGCGGCGCGACATAAGCAAACGCAATTTTATGCCTCAGTTTTTCTCATTTCACTCCTGTCGTCGCGCGCTGCGCCAACCCGCCCCGCGCCACCAAATATCTTCCGCAGAAGGAGTCTCTGATCTTCCGGACCTTTTCCCGCTGGTTCCGCATCCTCCTGCAGGGAAATGAATTTCTCTCTCTTTCTCTCTCTCTCTCTCTCTCTCTCAGCGAAGCAAACCCATCGCGAAATATACAGGGTGGCTGAGAATAACCGCATAATATTTAATGGATGGATAGAACAGACTATACTGAATCCATCGCGAAATATATATTAATATCTTCGATGCACGACACAATTCTTTACTCTGCTCGTGTTTCCGATTCTGTGTTCACTATTCTTCTCGCAATTGCTTTGCTGTTGTTATATAATTAAATAAAAACTAGATATTTATGTTTTGTAAAAAGATAAGAGATATAAGAAGAGTAAATGTTAAATATTATTGTTGTTAATAAGATTATTAGTGATTTGACAGTAAAATTATTTATATTACATTGTAGTTTGATTTTATCAAATATATTTATTTGGTTTTATTAAGTTTAAATAAATTATTTTACACATATCTAAAACAATAAAAGCAAGCGTGAAATTGAAACAGAATAGTATATGTATATATTTTACGTCGTAAATGTCAGTCTGCGACGGAAAACATATTCAACACTATGAGAAATAAGAGAATATCGTACATATGTCGGAAATGTGTACATCTATATGGAATTTTGATATGCGATTTATAAAATTTGGAATTTTATTTAGTAGTATGATTTATCGGAGATGCAACTTGGTTGTACTGGATTTAGCACAGAAAATCCGTATTCGAGAACGTGGAGAGTGACCGAAATGATGAAATAAAAAATGCACCTAACAGGCGTATTACGTCGCTACCGGCTATGTGCGAATGTCAAGCGTCGTCCGTGTCAGTTATGTTTTGATATTTGACACTCTTTTTTTGAAAACATCTGCCATGTCTGCTTTCATATTTATGCATTACTTCAGAGCTGACTTGAAACAAATAATTTCTATATATTTATTTAATTGTACGATTTTGATATTGATGTTTCAATAGTATGTTACTCATCTCATCTTATAATCACAAAAATTAATTTATTTAAATATGCTCGTTTATTATCGAGCCTTTTAATTTTTTGTTTATTTTATTCTTTCTACACACTCTATATTCATGTACTTTAAATTTCTTGGAAATCTAACTCCAAAAAATTTAGAGTTCTAGTACGTTCTATTCTTTTTTATTAAGGGTGAAAAAAAGTAGCGTAAGAATCAACATGTGCTCTGTTTGAATTATCATGTTTATTATTTTACTTTAAACGTGTACATGTGTGTGTGGGGCAATTTTCTCACCTTAAACGTTCGTACCATCATTGAAAGTAAACCGCCAGACACAACGAAAAGCACTTTCTTCTCTCTTTCTTTGGTACTATTAAACGATTCTCGCATTGAATGTCCGCTGTAATATTCCCGGTGTCACTTTTGCCAGGACAAAGGCAGTGCTCTTGTAAATGCGCTCGATCTTATTAACAGACTGGTTCTTTCTGAGATCAGTGAAAAGCCGCGAGCGGTGAACATTTTTATCGCATTACTATACAGATATCATTCCCTGCTCGAAATGTAGCTCTGCATACCTCTCAAAGTAAGCCGAATAATTAGATTAACGACCACTTAGTGTAATTTTAGCATCTGCCTGTTAACAAAATGCACTCAAATCGAGTTCACTGTGTTACTTTATACCTCTTCGCTACGAGGAGCTGCGCAAGACCTTCATATTGATCTGCCAATTTGTCGCGATTACGATAAGCGACTGTATAAAATTTATGAATGATAAAAATGAATATATGTATATATCTACACGTATTGACTTGTTCGAAAATATGTAACATGTGCTCTGTTTAATTGCCATTTTTATTTTATTTTAACGTGCGCATGGCATAAAAATGAGAATGCGTGCGTATGAATATTTTTGTTATTAAATAATTTATTGTTTGTATGGATTCTTTCTCAGATCGGTAATAATGATCGTTAAGAAACAGTAACATAATTGGTTCGACATGAATAAAACATTATTTTGTGTTGACTTCTAATAAATCATTAAATCTGTGATAAAATTAATGTTATCTGAAAACTTCGAGAGAGATATTACATCATGCATCGATATGTTAACGTACGACCGATGATACATTTGGAAGGATTCCAGGAATACATACACTAAGTGGTCGATATCGCAATATCGACATAGTTGTTTTCATTATCATGCAATTTTACGTTAATTTTTGATAAATAATCCTCTTTGCATGTTTTAAGGATTATTTTTGAATATATTATTTAATATTGTAATAATGCTGCTTCATTATTCATTTTCTTCCTCTTATCATATCCTGTGACAGATTTATATTATATTGTTCATCATCAATTATACCAGATTGACAGTTGGAATGACTTTTATTCAATTTTGTAGTAATTTTTAATAATTCGTAAATTCCTGATGATGATGATGACTGAAAATAAAACTAAAAAACTATTAAAAGTCTTGAGATTTCTTTTTGTATTAAACTTTACTTGTACTGAAGTTATCAAAAATGCATTATTTGACAAGAAGAACTTAAAATACATATACTTTGGCTAAAGAATACTTTTATTTTAAATTTTATAAATGATATATTCAGTAACGCGAAGTCCAAAACGTGTTCGCGTTTATAAGCAAGTGCTTGTCGCATATTACCAGGACGATACTGGGGACATTTTAATGCACCGTCATCTTTCGGATGATAGTCCACTTTTTTTCGACTATTGTACGTGCAACATTTTGTGCGCAAGAGTACACATAGGAGAGTGACGGAAGGGGAATCGCAAGATTTGAGCTTGGAAATGGTATATGACTATGATGGTCTGTTACATATTTCAAGATCTACTTGTAGACCGATGTATGGGAGATGCTTGTCGTGATTCATATACATACATTGTAACAAGTGCACATAATACATTGCTGTTCTCATATTGCGTAAAATTATATCTTCCGTATTATATTATATTCTCATATTTGGTGAAATACTTTAATCTATAATATATATTTAATTTTATAAAATATTTTAAACTCGTACTATTCTAATAATGCCTCTAAATGATATTAAAAATAATCAGAAAACGTTTATTGAATACAAATGCAACCATAAGTTTCTATTTAAAAAGATCATTCCATTGTTGATATATATAATACATATTTGGTTGATTTTTTTGCTTATATCGAATATATATGTTTTTTTATTGTTTTTATGATTATTATTAATGATTATTAGATCATAATGGATGCAATTCGGGTTATTTTTATGACATTTGTACTAATTGATAAACAATGTACCTATACAAAGGTTAGAATGAAACATTATGTTCAATTATAGATCCTATTAATTATTGATATTTTCCTGATTTAATATTACAAATGATTGCATTTGTTTGCTCTTCCATGTCATTAAACATTATGTTTAATAATTGTTTCTTTATACTAATATAATATATTCTTTTTTGTTACAGGTATGTAATCGATTTCCTTACAAGTATCGTTGCTATCTCGGTAAGTCTGAAAATAATGTTCTATAATCAACCAAATAGCCAGACTATTTAACATCTTAAGTAACGGTGCTATGAGAGGAAAATGTAACGAAAGTGTTCAAATATCTCTCTCTCTCGGAAAACATTATTGGTTTATTTTATTACCTTTATATCTACAGTCATCAATATAAAGAATATAATTTTGCTTTTTTTTTTGCTATTTTTATATCTTTAGGCATTTATTAAGAGTACATTTATTTAACGTATTTAACGTTTAATTCCAAATTTTGTACTTGAAAATTAAATTTATTTAATTCTCTAAATAATTAGAACTTATATTTATTTTTGACATTATTTGAAAATTCTTCATATTTTTGTCTCTATACAAGTTCTGTGCATTTGTTAACAATATTATTTTATATCTTCAAGTAATAAGTCCTTATATCTATATAGATAATGTTGTATATGTATGTTACATCGATATCTCTGATTATTGCATGTGGTCGATCTGACGTGTCCTATCACCTTTTAGAAAGACGCGCGAGGTCGATGGTACTCGAACACGAGGACAAGATATCTCACCCCTACAACTCTTTCGTTCGCTTTTTTTTATGCAGTCCTTGGATGCAACTCTGTCCCCTCGACCGTTGTGCCACTTTAAGACAATGCATTTTCTATTCCATCTATCTGTTTTCCGCATGAGAAACTTAAATGCCATTGATGAAATATTACGAACACACTTACATAGGGTAGAGTTGTAAAAAGAATGTTTAAGTAGAAAAAATAATTACTATTTCAACAGGAACATTAATTTAAAACGACAGTGAGAAAGGATAGAAATTTTTTTTAGACTTTCTGTTCAAAGACAGTTTATTTCTTTTCGTCTTCAAAAAGAAAGACGTTAATATATTGTTATCTGTGTTGAAAAGTCGATATAGTTTATATTAACATTTCTGATGAAATTATAAATTTTATACATAAATTTTAAAGTGACAATTAACTTTTATAAAAAAATTGAACAGGATCGTTATCTAAAGTTTTTGCATTTAAGAACATGTTATGATTATCAACATTAATTTGGTCAATTTTCTTCTAACTTACACTCGAAATAATTTTCTCATAATAGCAACAATGAGTCGTACTCGCGTTACTTTATTCAACTCGATAAAATAATTTGCTTCACGAAGAATATTACAGAGAAAAAGTAACAATTTGCTCCAACAATTTTCATAAAATGACACAAAATTATCACTTTTATTTTCAAGAAAGTTGCAACTATCAGCGAAGTACAGTATTGTCTTTAAATTCCCATCATTACTCTAATTTCCACGTTAATCTATTATACTTTATAGATGTAATAAATGCTTAAATATTCTGATGCATTATTCTTGAAGTTTTCTAAAAATTTTTTAATTTACATATTTTTTATTTTTATTTAAAGATACTATTATATGTAATTTAAAATTAAAATTTTTTTTGAAATTAATATGATCATCAAAATAAAAAATTAATCGACTTCCTACATGTTTTAATATATTTTAAGATTAGCAAAAATTGTAGATTTTATCATATTTTTATTTTAATGCTGATAAAGATTGGAAAACATTCATTATGCACACTATACAGACTTGTGTAATGTGTTGAAATTTGAAAATTATGGCTGTTAAGAGAATAGTAGACAGAAAATTTTCAAGGTGTTAAATGTTGCGAAGCTGATTCTCGAGGAAAAAAACAGACGTTGGCAGCTTGACGAAGGGGCATCTAAACAATGTAATTTGTCGGTTCCGGAACAGTGAGATCCATTAATTCACGAAATTAGCCGGATAAATCGAGAGTAGGAACGGTAGAAATCTTCGAGTGGATAACAACCGGTCGCTGGGCGAACATTGTAAAGAATGCTCCGCTACCATTATTGGTCCGAAGAAAATGCCGAATCACCGTGCTTTCAACGCATTCTTTCGTTAGATGAGAAATTTACTTTCTTGCAGCTTAGATACCAAACGAGAATATACGATAAATCGCGACTGCACTTGAAAGTTACAAATGAAAATCGTCGTACAATAAATTAGCCCGCTCTCTAATTGCCTGTTGGTATGTCCTCGTTTATTTTATGATAGTGTAACAAGCTTTGCAATTATCTGATTCACTTGATACTTTCTTATTTGTTTCAGCATTTTATATGATTTATTTGGTTTGATGTTTTGAACTTATAATTGGATTGTGAAAGATTACACTCATGAAAAAGATAGTTTTTCATAGTTTTAACAGATGTATATAATGTAGTATTTTTCTTATAAAAAAAAAAAGATTTATATCGCGCAACATGTCCATAATTCGCAAGTCGTATCGAATCTTAACAAAATCCTTTGCGCAGATTTCATGCATCAAAAGCTCATGAAAGGTATTATAGTAAAGTTAATTAACCGCTTGCAACACAAATGGCGCTCTACATCAAACGATGTCTTAATATCATTCCGCAACGTGGTAGAAATTAAAGAGAGAATAAGAGCATAAAACATTTTTAAACGACAGAATTTCCGTGCCGCTATCTTTTACGATTCGTGTTCTCGAACGATCATATTAAAGATTCTCTCTATGTCGTGCGACATTTGATTCGTATCACGCGCGATCAGTATAATTCCGGATTTATTCTTTCGTGAAATTTTTTTCTAATTACATATGTGTTCAATTTATTAAATTTTATATAAATACACTCATGAGAAAGATAGTTTTCTAAATACGCGTATTTAATTTATATCATTTTAAAGACTGACTTCCGAAGTATATTTTGTACCAGCAATGTTTACTTTATCTATATTCAATAATTAAAAATTCGTACATTAAAATGATTGATAGATATATTCTCTTACTTCTTATTACAAATTGAAAAATATACTCTTAATTCTTATTACTTCTTTATTGCAAATCGTCCGAAGACAAGACCGTATATTAAATTCTAATTTCAGTGCGCTTTCGTTCGATGCAGACTGAACAGGACAATCGAATTAAAATCAGAATTCTCTGGCATGTTCTATATAATGATCAGACATACCGCAGGACTGGGATTTCACGAATCGAAGAACGATACAGGGCCAGAGATTCCCTTAGCTATAAATCCTTATTTCAATATCCATACAGAAATAATTAATGCCAATGCGTACAAGTTTGAGTGCGCACACCATATACCTGGTACTCTTGGAGCAAGAGCGTGATATATGTGGGATATATGCCGATTGTTCGATCTCATGTTTCGTCGGGCACCTTTCCCACCGGAATCGAAATTAATTTGCCCGCATTTTACATATAATACAATCGCGCCAAGATCCACTAGATGGCGATTTATAATAGCAATATTTTAAAATGTAACACAGTGGAGGCATCAGGCATGTGAATGCTGGTCTTATTGTTAGTTAACTGTTGTACAGTCATACGAGTATCTGTATTACACAGAGAAAATCTACAGGAATATTGTCTGAATGCGTTCTTGAAAATAACTTTCTTGCTTTTCGTAAAGTTTTCGTGCACAATTCTTCGTTTTTAGAAATGTGGCTATATGGTATTACATAATATATATGAATATACAGAACTATAATCTAATTAAATCTTGTTTTTATTTACATAAAAGATTTTAATAATGAAAGGAACGCTTTTCCGTTTATATGCAATTATTGTAAAGAAGGAATATAAGATATGTACAAATTTATATATGTCTCTTTTATAGTCATGTAACGAGGCCTATTCATAGGACGAAGGGACTTTTCCCTTCATCCATACGTTATCGATGTTGTTAAAAGTAACCGATCGATCATACTTTTTTTAAGACTGATACTTGAACTTTTATTTTACATTAAAAGTTACCTTTCTCCGCTTTTAGAGACCATACTTTACATCATTCTTTACTAAAACGCCTTATTATAACTTCGAACTATTTTGCTTTTGACATAATCGTAGTGTATATACATATACAGGCTGCATTTCGTATTTCACAGGAACTTCGATGGAAGTGCAACTCGCTAAACTAAGAGTATCTTGATTCCATTGTATCTTGAAGTTTTGTACGGCGTCGAGTGTTTCTTCATGCTTTAACTTTTTGTAGTTTACTGCAACTTTAAAACGACATTGTACTTCTCTTTTACAATCGTAAGACCAGTAAGGAGTATTTCTTACCCTGAGATTTACTTTGCGTCATGATTTTGATTTTTTAATTTGACGTAGCTTTCGTGGTATGTCTTAGAAATTGTGATTAAATAAATTCAAGAAGCCGCTATATATCTAATATAATTTGATTTCTAGGTTTCTATATTCTGTGTTATAACGATCACAGTAAATAGAATAAAATTAAAAACACACAAAGATTAATTTTTGTCAGTTTTATAACATGACGAATGAGTGTTTTCATACTTTATTCTTCCTCCACTGTAACTCCGACAGACTATATTTTATTTTGCTGGTCTATTTTTTTATACATTTTAACCCTCCGCAGTCCATTGTAACTTTAGAGTGACATTCTACGCTTATTTTTATTCCGCACTATTTTCTGTTGCTATACGGTGGTGGAGTACTGTAGCGTACTTTAATGTTGTAGTACGTGAACCATCTCTTGTTGGTTACTTTTATCCTCTCAGAGTATGCGTTAGCTTTTGCCACGAAACGCTGGCAAACAATTTAACGCAGTATATGCATAGTATATCTAACAACCGTCGTATTAAGTTAATCTTTTTTAATAACTGAGAAAGCTGTTAGAATAAAGAGTATAGTATTTTCACTGCTGTTTTACAAATACGATTATAGCATATAGTTAAATAATCTAAACGAATAAATTATAAGTAGATAAAACCGGATGATCTGCTATATTTTGTATAATAATTTTTTATGATGATGAATTGAATTTAGATTGAAATATATATGTTGTCGTTATATGTTCTTATTTTTTCTGTAAATTGTAATTTTGTTTAAAACATATAAAAGCATGTAAATGCGCCAATTTGAATTAATTTGTTCTCATTTTTGAAGAAAAAACAGAATAATATACAAATAAGCTGTGAACAATTTGTATAAGAGGCTGTGATACATTCATGATCTATATTCATCGTTTAATAATAATTGCCTCAAAATTTACGTGTAACAGAATATTCGGCGTAAATTTACGTTACATAGCGTTGGGCGTTTTCGAGAACGAGTCGGAGCTGACACGCGGCATTGGTATTTGTTGTTGCAGGGCGTGCTGTGTGCTATTGTTTACATAAGATCGCCGCATTATCATTCGTACGCAGTCATTCGAGGATAGCAGCGCGAGCCGCTTTCCGTATACCGTCTCGCATTATCTCTTAAAACTCGATAACTCCTTTTGAAGAATTATTGATTATCAATTTGTGTGATTAATTAATTTTCTGTTAATAGCGACTATTTATTGATGCAAATGTTTTGCATAAATTATTCAAATATCATGTCGCAAAGAAATGAAACGATAGATTCGGAATTTATAAAATATCGCTTTGTTGCAATATTTACAGATGATTATTCTTTTAAAATATTATTTTTTTTTTATCAGAGAGTTTTCTTTAAGAGGTTGTTTCTTTAAATCGATCATATCTCGCATCGGGCGATTTAAATTTTTCACGCATTGAATTTAAATGTAATACAAGATTATTATTTCCGAATTGAGAGCGCGGTAACGCGCGCACGATATACGGTTCAAACTAGTTGGGTAACGGAAAGTTATAATACGTTGTTTGTTTGTATTGCGCGTCATGTGCAGGAGTGTTTCGTAAAATGTCACACAACTAACAGGCTTCACAAGTATAAAGTGCATCCAGATTAGGTATCGAGCTGAACCGATCTTCGAGTCAAGCTTCTTTAAAGGAGCTGATATTAATATTGTAAGTATCTCATTGCGTATATAATATTGCAAAGTGTTTTACAAAGATTGCGTAATATGGCATTAGGTATGACGGAGTTTATGATCATTTCCCTTTTCTCAATCAATGAATATTCACGATACCGTATGCATTCATCGAAACAAATTGCGCTCATTTATTTAAGCTGATCCAATTTCAGAAACTAATATCTCATTTAATTAAAAAAATATCGATAACTGTTGACATTTTGCTCATTTTGCTACAACGACACAATTCAAAAATTGATATTTTAACATAAAGGAGAAACATACTTTTATTCTTCTATAATCAATTACTCTCAAAACTTATATTTTAAAATTAACCATTAGTTTACACACGATGGATCCATTCTTATCCTGCACGTTTCTTTTCACTGAAATATTAAAAGCACTTGGCTAAATAATAATTTCCTTTTTTAATACACAAATAACAAATACTTCCTAGAGATGTTAAGGTATAATATGTATATTATGTATAAGAATCATTTAATAATTTTAGTATACTTGTAAAAATAATGAAAATTAAATTTAAACATGATATATTATGTGTAATAAAGTACCAGAAGATCATTGTGTGTGTTAGAAGTTAATGATTCAAAATATTGAAATTTTCTTTAAAACTTCGTTCTTTTTTAGTTGTGCTGTCGTTATAATAAATGAACAATTTGGTTTATGATTCGTGTTAGGTATTTAATAATTTATGATGAATATAGTCTCGTCGTATAATTGCCTATAATTATGCGTTATATATCTAATGTTTAATAATTTGCATGTCTAATTTAAATGAAATATATATTTTTATCGTGAGCATAATACAACGAATGTCCATTTAATGTGGTATTTTGTACAAGTAAAATACGTGAATGACCTTTTGTCCGATTTTGATATTATATGGGAGGGCTGACGATAATAAAAAAGTCTGACCCGATTTGAAAACGTTGCTGCAAAGCCGTGTATAGTGAAACAACTGCGCGTAAAATGTTGAACTGTTCGCATAAAACACCGCGGTGAGAATTAGCGGATCGTATTGTCATTTGGATGAACGTGCAGCGTCCAATGGAGGATTACGTTTTACGAGCGTTTAATGTTTACCAACTTCTCGTTGCTACGTCAGCATTATCTCGTTAAGTGTCCACGACATCACGGACAAATTGCCTGGCTGTCGATCAACGTTTAATTGATCTAATAGTATTAAATTGATAGATCAAGTCTACGTGACGACAATTTTAGTGAGGTGATAATTTCGTCGTTTATTAGGAACAAACAATGGACCATCTGTTCGTTGTGTAATTAGATGCTCTATAGAGGATGTTCATATCCTATAGAATGCTTGATTATTGAGTACAATCAGTTCCGGGGTTTCAATATTACGGATTAAAAATATTTATCCGTTAATGCCGTAACGACTTGAAAGGACTATGGTAGGGAACTTCAAAGTATCTTAATCGACAAAGGTGTCTCGCAAGCTCATTAACAAGTTTCCAAAGCACGTCTCCATAATATCACTCTATCTTCCTGTTGGTTCTCAGTTACGGAGTTGCATAATTGATTGATTAAATTGCGGCGCTTTCGTGATTATAATTAATGTACATTGATTGTGCCTAATGGCAAATCTCGTTAGAATGCATATTAAACTCATTATTATGTTTGTGCTCATATGTAAATTCCTTACGATAGTTTATATGTCATTTTACAATATAAACAAAGACATTTCTGTAGTAATTGAGAATTAAATAATAGAAGATATTTCTTCCTCTCTGAAAAACTCAATAATCGAGCAAAACTTTGCTTTTCAATTAGAATATACTTAGGCACTTACGTTTAGAGAGACATGTTATATATGTATCACGCTCCAGAGACGTAGGTATATCCAAATACACAGAGTCGAGTATGATGATGTTTTTCCAATGGCGAATTTGCAATTTAGATTCGGTTGCCGACCGCACCATATGGCGAGTGCATAAACATTTCACTGAGAGGAAAGCGAGCATTCCACTCGAATTGGACGGGTTAATTAGGAAAGGGTTTTTGGGAATGGTGTGTGTGTGTGTGTGTGTGTGAGAGAGAGAGAGAGAGAGAGAGAGAGCGAGCAACGTCGATGTCATAAACGATTTTAAAATTTTAAGCCCATTAGCGCGACCCTCTTAAATCTTTTATCTATTATCATATTCTTGAGGTATAACCTAAGACATCCTCGTTTATACTCTTGTTTCAAGTCTGGTGTCGAATAGTTCACCGCAGTTGAATATATCTAAACATCTTTATTGTCACATTTGCTATATTTAACAATATTTATATCATGCATAATTATGCAGTTTAGGAGTTAAGTGCTACTAATGTCTAATACATACAAATATACAAACGAATGATAAGAGACTCGTTTTCTTTCTTTACTTTCTTTCTTGACGCAAAACGATATACGATCTCAGCAAGAACGCGTATGTGAATAATATTGCTTTTTTATTTGTGTGTGAACAGTTTAATTCAATAACATTCATTTTATTTTTTTCTTGAAAATTTTGTAACAAGAAGGAAAATTAAATGTAGATTTTTTGATTCTTTGTTTTAATTTAAAGATTCATAATTAATTTTATAGAAGTTTTGAAACTTTTAACATAAAATGTGAATTTTAATGAAATTATAATAATTATGCATGTATAATATTTATTTATCTTTATACTTTCCTTAGAAATAAATGATTTATTATTCGGTTACAAATTTAGTAACTGTATATATTCTTTAATTGTCAACTTTCTTGCCAATTTTATTTTGATTTAATGCAATAACAATCATTTGTTAGCAATGTTTGAAGCTGATTTGATTACTTAAGTAAATTGTGATCAGTTTGTTAAACATTTAGCACGAGTCAGCGACCTTAGGAAAAGAAGATATTAGCATCGACGAACTTGTAGACATTTGTAACTCGATTTCCTAGATACGCGATACTGTAGCGGCGGTATTCTCTAGCCAGACCGACCAAGGTAGTTTATGGCTCAAGCAGACGCCACGACGTCCGTACTCATTTAGCTTTTCGAACAGGATATTCAATCTATCGAGCGTGTTTTCTCTTCGATCGAAAAAGAACGAGTTGCGGCGCGCCGCCCTATTCCCGATCATGTCTCTCTCTCTCTCTCTCTCTCTCTGTATCTTCTACCTTTTTCTACCTTCTCGGAAGAAATTCGTCCACCTCTATCCTGCTGTTTCCCGAGGGTATATCGTTATCTCAAGGACAGAAATCCGCCGTTGGTCGTTTGCCGCCTCTTGAAACCCCACGCGCCTGTTTTATTTCCGGTCTCTCACACTCTTACAATATCGTCAACTTCTCGCACTTCACATTTTCTCACCGATATTTTCCAATCTTTTTCAATTCTCGTTCTTTTGTGCCTTAAATTTCCGCCATTCTTTCTTTCGCAACATAAAATTTATTTTTATTTCTATTATAACATGTTTTTATTAAGTCATTTGTAATTTATATACAATATTATTATCTTTATAATAGTTTTACATATTTTTTATTTGATTTTCTGTTACAGTATGAAATCGTGATTAAATTTTGTTTTTTCATCTCTTGTTGCATCGATTGCGCGGAAGCTGACGGTATAACGAAGTTGCATTTCTTTTTTTAAATGTTGGTTGTTATTTATTTCTTTTTTTTTTTTATATTGTTCACGAAATTTAAGGAGCGGCACATAAATCTTTATCGCTTCTCTTAAAGTTTCCTTTATCAGACGGCATTTTAATCAAAGTGATAGTTGTCAGTCATAAAAGCGACCGTGTCTCTCGGTCCTAAATTACGGTTCTTTTTGGTCTTTCTCAAGAGTATCGTTACTTTGAAAGATTACTCGACAGACCACCCTCTGTTGACCACGTCTGTCATATTTTAATTTTTGCGTAAGGATTTTTTCTTCTCGGGTTCTCCGATATTGTGGATCACAACTTCCACTATCATCCTTGCTATTTCATTATCATTTCTCGCATCAATTTTGCCGGCAGTCACCATAATGACAAAATTTTGGTACCTACAGTTCTCCGGAACAGTCTTATCTGTTTTGGAACAATTTTGTATTATTAATATTGTTGAGAAAAAATATTCGCTAAGAAATTATAGGATTTATTTACAAAGAGAAAATATAATTTATATCTCTTTTATATTGCTGATACTTTTATATGGTTTTATTTACCGATTTAGTAATATTTTACTTTTTTTGAGCAGATTAAAATTATACTGTATGATGTATAATATAAAATGCACATATAGATATAATAAATAATGCGCTGAAAAAAATATTCTAAATAAATATCATCTTCTTAATTTTATTTATTGCCACGCTGTTAAATATAAAAAACGCAATGGTAAACCAATCCTTTAAATTAAATAACATTTTGTTATTTTTAACTTTTATATGAATCAGAATATCAATGGATCAGAAATCAATGGATTGGTTACTTAATTCTGGTTAGTGGTTGTTAGTTTTAAAATTGGTGATTAGTTTTAAAGTAAAAACAATGTTCGTATTAACATAAGCTTAGTATTGTAAATAACAAACTAAATTTTTGAGTTTTTTTTTTTAACACATTTTCTTGAGTTTAATTCCTTAATCTATTCCTTAACTCTGTTTCACTTAAATACAATATATTGAGTAAGAGCAGTGGCGACTTGTAGAAACGATTTAAAATAATTCCAATTGAGTATAATTTAATGATAATTATGAATTTAATAATGTAGACATCTTAAATTAAATCTTAAATGTTCTGTTTGCATATACAAAAAAAATAACAAATTCGTCGCATTTGTAAAATATGTTTGAAGTATATCTTATTATGCAGTTGAGTACCATAATATTTTCTGCTACTATTAAATATCGCAACTATTAATATTAAATACCAAATCAGTTTACTTATCCCTCGTAAGTTCAGACTAACAAAGAGAAAAGTTTAATAATGATAGTCTTTCTCTCGAAAAGTTTTGTCAGATGAAATTATTCAGGTACCTTACACATTCAGCGGTTCTTACAACGTTCGGTTCTTATAATTTCTGAAATAGATTCGTCTTTTATACACGTACTTTAAAGTGCCGCACGAGCTAACGGGAATAATGTAATACTCAGAATGGCTTTCCTTTCTAACTTTTGTCGAGGTAGCATTCTTTACGCAACTAGGCCAAAGTTTCATGTTCTCGTAGGTAGTAATATATATATATATGATATATTTGATACATGTAAGTATACATCATGGTTAAAAAAGTCCAATTTTAATCCATCCTTCGTCGATGACATTCGTCTTTTCGCGAAAAAGATCTATTTTATAAACTTAACAACAAATATGTACACCGAACGCTCGACGATATGTATATATCTATAATCGGATTGTAGCGAATCGATCGACGATTGCAAACGTGCCGCCAATTGAGGATGATAACATTTTTTCGTGAAAAAACTGCACCGCAGATAAAACTCGTGTGCAAGCAATAGTCTGTATTGTGTATAGGATATAGATTTCATCACGCAGATTTAACAAATTTATTACTCAAAAAATTATTTTATCTTATTTGCTTAATAACGTGAACCATTGACTTTTTAAAATGGAATCGATTATTATTAGTAAAATGAAATACCAAATTTTTTTCTCTCTCTGTCTCTATATATATGTATATATATTTTGATTTAATTTTAATAACTTTACTTCGAAATTTTGGAATTTTGAGAATTTTGGATATTCGAGAATTTGCGTTTTTACACATCTGGTACAGAGAGATGAAATTATTCTCTGAAAAGCGAAGCGTGTGTGTAATAGATAAATTAATTTGTTATAAATTACATTCTGTTGCTATTCGAGCAATTCGACGTAATTTCCCGAGATTGTACACATATTTCTGCGTATTCCGAAAACATAGATAATTGGTTGTTCGTGGAACCGCGGGCAAATGGAAAATCGCGATCGTGACTCGACTACGGTCGGCAAATCATCAAATACGCTGATTCCAATCGACTATCACGCTGATGCCTGAAAGAGGGATAGAACTAAGTCCCTTTGCAAGTCTGTTGGGCAAGCTGTACCTACCACACTCATTTGCATCGGCAGCCGCCCTTGCATTTTCCGTGCACAAGCCTCTCCTCCGCGCATTAGACAAGCGAGGCCGATGCTGGAAACGGGTCTGCAATGGGAATAGATTGTTGCATAGATTTTGCATTCCCCGAGAGCGCGTCCTGAACCACGTTAACGCTACACAGACGGTGCTTGTGTTGTTACGTGCCAAAGCAGAAGCCAAAGCCAACGAAGTTTCACGTCGGGCCGATTGATTGCATTCCTCGGTGAGCTGTTGCTCGCGCCGCGGGTATTTCGGAGTCAGTTATTGAAAATCACTAACCGCACCGTGATTCTATTCCATCTCGTTTCATTAAATCCGATTTCACTCTTGCTGCGACGGCGGCGCGGCGCGCGTTTCACGCGAGAAATTAATACGGAGATTATCCTATATTATCTTCTGCGACGAGACCGCCGAGTCGTTGATAAATGCTGTCGATAAACGCAATGTAATATATTGCAATTATACATAGCGAAATGTATACATTTCGAGTTGATGCGACTGTACTTGGATATACATACTCATTTTCTCTCAAAATTCATTCGCAAACAAATGCGAATCGTGCGGGATAAACATGCGAGATAAACAGAAGGCAAGCACATTGATAGGAAAATCGCATTTTATTTCTTTTTAAAGAGAGAGATTTTAGGTTTTGTAAAGTATTATTCGGATAAACATTTAATTTCCTCAAACAAAATTTACTTAATGGATCGTGTCTTTAGAAATACTTAACGTAGAAGAATGTAATACTCTATTGTAAATGTCGAACAAAATTCGTAAAATAATAAAATTAATAAGTGAGTTAGCTTGTACTTGCTGAATGCGCACGAATACGTTAGTTTTCTGTAAAATCAACGACTGCGCAGTTTTCGCTTCTAACTGGCAGGAAAAAGGGTATCGATGCGATTGATTGCATTCCAGTGAAGCCACCATCCGATGCGTTGCACAGTCCGTTATTGAAAATCACTGGCTCTATTGAATTTTTTTACGGTATAACGATCTATTTTATTAAATTTTATTTGATATTGACATTTTTATATATGTTCAAAAATTGCATAAATAGACGATCTTTCATAATGTTTTATTGATAAATAGGTCAAAGCTACATTAAAAAGAGGTATCATTTTTATTATTCACTAATAATAAAAACATATGTTAAATTCATACATTTATATACAGTAGAAATAAAGTTAATAGTAAACATCAAGTATTTATTACTTTAAAAAATTTCGGTTTACACAAGTTTTTCTTTGTGTTTCTAACAAGGGAATCTTGTAATAAATAATATCATTTTTTATATTATGTGCTTATATTTATACAAAATTCAGTTTTTCAATAAGTGTTCCGAATTTGTAAGCGGTGCTACCGCATTATATTACCTGTGATAAACAAAGGGTGATATGCACCAATTCAATAAAATGCAATCCGCAGTATATTTATGCGCCAACTAGCAGAACAAAACATTACACAGATGAGAGATACAGAGCTATCGTATGATAAAATAGGTTAATTTTGTTGGAATATTCGAAAATATCGAAACGCTTTATGGAGAATAGGTTTTTCGCTTGCAATTAAATTTTATCGTATGTTGCACCAGATTATTATACATCGTGCATAGTAACGCATAAAAATGGTATATATTTTTGTCCGTTATAATTTTGTTGATATTGTGCTGCGATTGAAAATAGGTTAATTACGGAAATACCGATATAAATACCATGTAAAAACATTTCCAAATTGTACGGATTTTGATCGGCCGGTGTGGTTTAACTAAACTGAGAATATACACGCACGTTTCATTCAAAGGCGTTAGTCTGCTTCAAACATTGATTGAATTTCGAAATTCCACTCGTCGGTATTGCACTTTCTGAATTCGCGTTGGAATATATATGACGGTGCGAATAACCGAATAAACTAATCCGAATCAGGTCCGAGTAAACCATTCCATTACCAGAAATTAGAAATGGTTTGGATTCTTGAAAATTTTAATCGTTAATTGAAAGAGAAATGAAACTTTTTTAAATAATAATAGTAAACATAAGAATGTTGTGTTTTTCTTCTCTTTTGTTATACTTTTCTTAACACAGTTTTATTTTTTATTTTTATGATAGAGGAAATTTATTCTTGTGCATAAAATCTATCTTAAAATAAACAGCTGGCATCAACAATAATAATTGATATTCGAGGATACTTCCGTTCCGTTTTTCTTTAATTCGTTCTAATTAGTGCAAACCGGCGTTAACGAAGGTTTCACTTCTGTGAGAATTAATTAAGGCGGTTTCCGAACTTTGCTGGTGGTGGTCGCCGGTGAGTAGCTGGTGGCTCAGCAACGACCGAGCTCTCCCCTAGTATAAAGCCCGAGAAGGCGAAAAAGGAGCAGTAAAGGGGGCTACCTCACTGAATATTCATATATTGTAATCAACCTCTTGCGGATGGTGGACTAGGCATACATGGTGCCCAGCACATATAGTACGTATGAGCACGCACGGACTATCCTCTCATCTCGCGCCTTCTTCAGGCGCATGCCGATGTTTTCCGCAGTGCACTTTCCGCAGTGCGATGTGCACGGAGTTAAGAGGCCGCAATCAACGCGCGAGATACAACAAATACACATAGTCTGACCAATGTTCATTAATTTTACGTATATTATGAGAACGATGAGACAGCGAATTTAATTGTAAAACTTCTTTCTGTACCGTATATGTTTAAGCGAGTGTAATTATTTATATTTTTTACGATAGTTACATTGATTTTTTTTCAGAATGAATGTTGCGTAAATTTTTGTAACGATAATACAAGCCTAAATTCGAATATTTAGGCTTATATTATTTGTTACAAGAATTGCAACAAGTTTAGAGAATGATAATAATTAATTGCAAAAATTGTCACTCAATTTTTTTCTATCTGTCATCGTACAATATAATTCTGTACGATCTTAATTTCTGTTTGAATTTAATTAATATCTCATAAAATTTAATACTAGGCTTACCGCTCTCTCAGTATTCATTAATTCTTGGAGTGAAAGAGCGATAAGTTAATCAGCTAAGGAGCTTTCTTTACAGTCGCTGGGCGTTAGCTTCTTGGCTTTTGAAGATTTACAAAGTTTGGGGTTTCAACTAAAATTCGATGATAGAATGTTGCTCAGCAAAAGTATTATGCAGCTTGTCAACTACCTGGGTTAAATTTCTGGAATATGTTGTAAATAATATTTAAACTTAAATAGAGCTTGATATGAAACTAAAAAATTTTTATACATGAATCATGTAATTATATAAAATTACATATAATATGTACTTAATTATATGTAATCCAATATACAATTATACAAAAATTCTTTATCATATATTTACATATAAATACATAATAGTGGTATTCCTTTTGTTCAAACAAGTAACACTACACGGAAAAGCTATTCCAGATGCTATTCCGCAAATATGTAAAAATTCGTAAAAATTGTAACTTTGTCTTTATATTTATAAAAAAGTATATTTTAACATTAAAACTAGATTAATTATTACTTTTAATTTCTTCACTAGTATAATATATATTATTTTATTTAAATATTTATAAAATTAAATGAACATATTCTGTTATTTATTATCTCTGTTGTTTTAAAGGTATTCTATAAAACAATTTTATTTGTACATAATACGTTATTATCATATGCTATCTATCCTCATATATGTATCATCTTCTCCATTCTTTTCTCTGTAATTGAATTTAAATAGAATTTCATTGTATGAATTTGCAGGTACTTTTAATTGTATTGCAGCCTATTATGTGTTTTTGAACGAATATTTCTTGTTAGTCCAACTAAATCCGGTTAATTAAACTTCATGAACCATTTATTTCTCTTTAGGATAAAACAGATCATTGCTTTATCTTTAATTAACTTTGTGTTACGTACAACTATAACGTGACGAATAGAAACTCAATTTATCAAAAACAAATAAATGAGAAAATTTTTCAATATCGTTTAATTAATTATTAACAAGAGATTTCTATAAAAACACTCATTAAATCTATTAATTGTTCTGTAAAGTATTTTTCTGAATATTCAATTTGTAATAAATAAGAAAGTAACGATTATTTTAATATCTTTATAATAATATATCAAACTACAATAATATGTTACAATATTGAAGTTAAATCAATAACGTTAAAGCAATTCTGGTTTAATTAATTTAACAAATTACTAAAATTCATAGTGATATGAAATATTAATATTATGATAATGAATTTAAAAAACGGATTATAAAACAAAAAATTTTCTTTTTTGAATTTGCATTGACTTTATAATTACCTTTATATGTGCATATTTATTTCATACCTTTTTAAAAAAAAAAAAAAGGTACGAGGATATGAATTTATTTTTGTTGTATTATTACATATTTTTGTGATTTATCTTGTGATATATATCTTGTTGACAATATAACTACTGGCGAATTTGAATATTTTTTTATTCGACTGATTTTCATATTGAGATTGCAAGGATGAAAAATCGAAGACAAGACAAACTTAGTTCGTTATGACGATTGCGTCTCTGTGTAGTTAGCACCTCAACTTTAAAAATCGGAAATTTTAATAACAGTACTGCTTGCACCCGCAATAGTTCTAGAGTTCCTGATAGGTTTCATCAATAGTACTGTTGATTTAGGCCAAAAATTTTAAAAAATAATAATATGCGGTGCTAACTTCGCGTGGCACCGCAAGATTTGAAAAAGCCGATTTTTATAACGGAATCTCACAGTACTCGAAGAGTACTACAGTTCCTGATCGATTATAACAATAGTACCGGCCATTCAAAAAAATTATTCTTTTTGCGCCATTTTGTAGTACTCGAAGAGTACTACAGTTCCTGATCGGTTTTAGTGACACTACCCACCTTTTTAATATGTTTAAACAATTTTTCGATCCGCGCGTTGGCACCGCACGTCAAGAGTAAAATACCTCTAAACGGCCAGTATTGGCCGACTTTTCGACTTTTTCCGACAGTATTACAATAGTTCCGAAGAAATATGCAGGTGTCGACCCGAGTACTCCTCGTTTCATCAGTACTATTGATGAAACCTATCAGGAACTCTAGAACTATTGCGGGTGCAAGCAGTACTGTTATTAAAATTTCCGATTTTTAAAGATGAGGTGCTAACTTCACAGAGACGATTGCTTTATTAAAAATAATCATATCGTATATTTCTTGGCTTCGCGCTAAGCGCGTTATGCCATCTTATCGTGATTTTAATCAGAGACTTTTTGCCGCGTTGACCTAGTCTCATCTTTTATTTTTCACCATAATCTTTATTCTTATTCATCACAGGAGGCCATAATTCTTTGTTACATTCGCGCGTAGAGTTGACAAAGAGAGGAACCAAAGAGAGTTAAAAGCGAAGACTCGCATTGTCCCACGCATACAACGCGATATCCATCCTGTCTTTAATAAAGCTCGTATAAAAGCTTCTTTGAGGATTTGCGTCACCTTCAGAGTTTCAATTATAAATGTATCGTGCGCTTTTTCTCACGATTTCTTAATAGTAATGAACATTATAATATGTTATATGTATAATAAAAATTTTAATTAAATTTTTAGTTGACTATGTTGGTTAGAGTTATGCGCAACAAAAATTATTATATAGTAAGAATCGAAATCAAATGTTGCTGAATAGATATAAATATTACTAAATATTTCTAATAGAAAAAAGTTTTTTTCTATCATTAAGAAATTAATTTCATTGTAAACGGAGAGAAAAAAAGTTTGATTCCGCATATAATAGTTATTTAAGCATTTGTTTATTTTCAATATATAGAAATTTTGTTTGGTTAATAAAACGGATACATAGTCAGATGTAATTGATATTGTTTTACGCGTTAAAAAAAATTTATAATATTTTATTATGATTTGTAACTAACTGTTGGTAAATGATTCATTCTCAACTTAATTAATAAGTAAATAGATTATATAATATCATCTGTAGAATAAGAACATTACATCGTCGATCCTATTTATGAATTTTAATCGGCAAATGCAGAGAATATATTTAACTAGAATGAAAATTTATATAATTAAATAATTAATTAGTTAATCATAATTAATTACTAAGCATAATTAATGGTTGATTAAACAATCACATCGAAAATAGAAGAACAAAATTGGTGAACTATACTAATACTGTGGACAGTAGTTACCTTATTATATTCAAATATTCGAGAGTTTCATGATAATTATGTCAACAGTGAGTAGGGAAGTATCAATATATGTTACACATTTTCAGGTTGAAGTTAGAGAAGCATTTCACATAACATGTATTCCGCTATTAACAAAGGAAGAAATAAAAGATCCTTGGACGATTTCGATTACTCGATTTGAGTCTTCGTAGAAATAGTTTCTTCTCATCTTCTTTTCGTTCTGTTGCCAACGACGCGACATCGTTGTCCGGTGTCGAGTGAGTGCATCGATTCTTTTTTCCTTCTTTTCTTTTTCGATCTGCGACATTGCGCGGCATTGACGCACACCGGGCACAAGGTGAACATCGAATAAAAATAAGGAAAAGCTGGAATTAACTATTTTCTTTTACTGTAGTTATATAGCTACATATTTAAAATTATAAAATAAATATTACTATCATCTGTATATTTACAATTTGTAAATACATATTAATTCATTTCAGTCTTCTAAATGGCTATAAGACTATAACTTTGCACAAAATAATATGTACGTTAATATATACTTAGAAATTTTTTGGTAAAATAAAATACTATCATAATAAGTAAATATTAATATGCGAAGAAGTATTGTCTCTAGTGTATTGTTCTCTATACAAAAATTCAATTTTGCAGCAATTTTTTCTTTTATATCGCCAAAAATCATCTAGTTATACTGGGATAAAATGAAAAATATAAATGATAAAGCTAACTTAATAGTAACGATTTTTTTTAGATATTAATCTATTTTTTATGAAATTATAATTAAAAGCGATTTTGCATACGAAAATAATTTCATGCTTGTTTAAAATTTTTTAAATTTTTTAATATTGTGATGATAACTTTATACAATAATTATGTATTTAATAAATCGAATGTTTCATACTTGCGAAAATATTTCCTAAATTAATATTTCCTAATTTAATAATTTATATTTGTAAATTAAGAATGAATATAAATTCATTGATTGATGTGACACATTGTAACTAATATATAATATTTTGTTATTTCAGGTGAGTCAAACAATATTGATTATTCGCACTGCGCTGTAATGTAAGTAAACTTATAATTATATATAGCTTTATTAATTTCGAAATGTCATGGCTTATATTGTCATATTTAATTGGGCATTATAATAATACGAATAATATTATTCGAAATATTTTTGTCAATACGTTTAGAAACTATTTCAATTTCGTTAACAATCCAAAATCTAATGAAGGGATAATATTTTTTGCATTAAAAATACAGAAGCTACACGCAAACTATTAAGATAAAAATTTACAAAAATAGTACTATTTAGTTAATGAAATTGGAAGTTCTGTACAATTATGATATTTTTTTAAAGAATATAATTGTGTGTGTATATATATATATATTATAAAGTAGCTTGTTTTTAAAGAATGTTTTTGTTTAATCACAAATTATGTGCTTACACGTTATAAAGTTTGTCATTATCTTGAGAAATTCATTTTACAATTTTTTTTGCCGGGCCTGGTATTCTTCTATGGCGCATCTAAAATATGAATTAAGAGAGAGAAAAGCTTATAAAGAGATTCAGTGTATAAATTAAATTTTAATATAGCAGACTTCGTTCCGATTAACGCATTTTTCTCAGATTAAATTTGCATTTACCTTTCATCGGCTACTCCACTGTTCCGAAAACGATAAAAATATTGGATAAATTATATGTGCGTGCATATTTCATCATACATTATAATTTAATTCTTTGAAAAAAGAATATATTGATTTTCCTTTTAAAAAGTTTCCGAATCGCGCAGTTAAACACATTCAATCAATTAACGTTTTTATCAATTATCTGATTGCAAATTGCATATTATCTTTAAAATATTTATTATTGCGTGAAAGGAATAAATAGTAATGTTTATATGTATATAATATACATACAAAGAGACACAATTATTTTAATAATTTTTTTTGTAGACTAAATTAAACTTAAAACGACGTTAAATACGATGGATACACTTTTCATAAATTGTCGCTTGCAATCATAAATTCGTATGCAAAACTCAATCTAAATAAATTATTTACGATTATTATGTCACTTAGACCGTAAGATTAGGGTGTTCATCTCTATGACTTTGTAACATCAATAAGAATCGCTGAAGAAGGACCCGTGAGTTTCGAAATATTCGATATATTTATATTATTTTATATTTTTTTATATATTTTTATGTTGTATTAACATTGCAAACTAAAAATTTATTTTATAAAAAAATCTTATTACCGCTCGATTTAGACAGTTTTTTCTTTATACTCTGCATTGCAAAAAACGAGCGAAATCTAATTAAAATATTTAATTTATGATTTTATATTTGCAATATATTCTATTTCTTGTAAAAAAATTAATATAAACTAAATCAGTGTTGCAATAGTAGCAGAAATAGCTTCGGGAAATAGAATGTCGATACTAGGTAAATGTGGATATGTGTAATATTTGTTCAAGTGGTCTTCCGAATCCTCACAGTTCGTGGCTATGTTATTGCTACAGTGTAACATATATTTACTTTGAATAATGGCAACTTCATAACTTATCGTTTTGGTAACAGTCCTTCCCTCGTGAATTGCCCTAGCGTGAATCTAAATCGCTTAAAGTTATTTTGTTTCTCATCTCATTGAAGATCCACAATCTCGGCAACATTTTCATCACGTCTTATACGTAATTGTGTTTACTTAAATTATAATACAACGCATTGATGTTCTATAACGGATCTTTATAAAATCTTTTTTAAGAAAACAGAAAACTTAGAGAGGAATACTATTTCGTTTTTGATAATAGCAATCATATTAAGAAGGTACGATCGACGTTTTTAAATGCGTAATAAAAAGAAATTCTGAAAAAACTAGTTTGTTCTAAATCGTATTTTTAAATGATACAAAAAAATTTAGCGAAGATTTACCATTTGGATTATTAAAAGTTATTTTAATAAGAAGTAATATTTTTTATTTCTTTATGCTCTATAGTAGAGAAATATACGGAAATTATTATAAACCAAAATTTCAATTTTTTAATGTAAGCTCTTTATTCAAGATGTTTTATGTAAAGTTACATTACGGTGCAGAAAGTTGATAATAATAAAAGTAATAACAAATAAAAAATAAGTAAGCTACATATAAAAATGTGTTATTTAATATACAAACAGAATATTATAAACACAACTTGTATGTACGTTTGTTTAAAGTATTAATATATGTGTTATATACACATCTATCGTATCTTCTTAATCAAGGATGAAATAATTAAACAATTTTATCATTAAAATTAGAGCAGGAAGAGAGGGGGGATTTTATATTATTTTCAAGCCCTCTTTTTAAAATTATATTTAGAAAAGAGAGAGTGCAAAGTTCATATATTAATATATTAATAAAAAGATATAGCTACGTATACACACACATAGCTTTAAAAAGCTATAACCGTTCTTCCGAACTGTAAAGTGCCCTAACGTTTGTTCGACCGTTTCCGTGACGTGCCGTACTTTCGAAGTGTCGAAAGCATCATTATCGTTTAAGCTCACGTTGAATGCTGCACGCGCCCATTTTCGTGTAACGAATCGACCACGAGTGTACAAGTTCGCAGGACGTTCTAGTGGCGATCGTTACGTTGTCCATCCGTTCGTCGTAAGATTAACGTTTCCACCTCGATATGTAATGGGCTTGCGAAGCGAGGTCGCAGATACAAGCGAGTTCACTTCGCCTCGTGACCACGCTACTCCAAAGAGCGTCCATAGTCCAACAACGATCTTCCCGGTGCATCAAGGAGATCTCTAGATCGTTTAGAGTTACCATTGCGCGCCGAATCCGCGGCAGCCTCGTAAATGTCGCTCATCTTTTACGACACGGCCAGCGTTTCGAGTTACATCCGCAGTACATCACGGCATATTACGAAGTTTTCGGGGAGCCTTACGGCCTACCGGCTGGCCATTGTGCGCCACGTCCGAGACTTGTTCCCGACAGAAACGGGCACGTTGCGGTCATGTCTCATCGTATTCCCCGCGTGAACCCCGTCTCGTCGAATCGTTGTGAAACGGTATTTTCGCTCGATGTGATGCGACATGACACAACGTGGGCGTGCGAAACGAACCGCGGCGACGTCGTCGCAAACTTTTCCGCGTTGACGATAAATTTCCGACCGTGATTTTATTCCGCGAGTAAATTCCACGTTGCTCAACTTTGCACGGTCTGATTTATAATACATCTAGTCTGCCGTCGAGGATTACCCGACGCATCGAAGTATTTCGCGAATTACGCGCGGTAAAAGTCGACCTTGTCTGAGATCAGTACTGAAATTTTAGCACACTTTTCCGAACGTAATTTTTTCCGCAACACACCAGACAAATCATTCAATTTGTGATTTTGAATTTCTTCGGTGACTTTAAATCTGCTTTTTATTCCTGTACTAGACTTTGCATAGAATTTCTCTCTCACTTTTGCGAAATACTATTTCACTTTAAGTCTATTTTCTGTGGTTGAATTAGTCTACACTTTTGGTACTTAAAGTGAGATAGGTATATGTTTGATATTTGGCAAAAGCGAGAAAAAGAGTTCTAGTATTGTCTGTTCAACTGTAGAAAACAGATCTCTTGGGTGCTTTCCATTTGGCGACACAAATCGATACGAGTGTCATTCTATTTTTGTTATCCACTGGAATTTCAAGAAAAATAGAATGATTTTTATATCGATTTATGTCATTAAATTGAAAGCACTCTATTCTTTTAATATTATTCGGAAGGAAATTTTAAACTGACTAACGCGATTCCGTTCGGTGAAATTGATATAAAGATCACGATCGTGTACTTAAGGAGATCTTATAAATACATATGACTTCGGAATAAGAAACCGACAATTTTTTTTGAGCTCCATGATACAATCAAATTTGTAATTGCTCCGTATATCTAAAAAAAAAAAAAAACGAATAATATTCATTTAAAAACAATAAAAAATATTTTAATTTTGATTAAATACATATATTAAACTTAAACAGCGAAAATTCCGGTTGAGACACAATGAAGTGGGAAATATAACTGTAGGGATAAATTTCATTTAACAATCCCGAAACTTTTGCTTTCAAGAGTTCGTAAATGACTGAATACCGAAACTTTTCATGGTTAACATATTCCTGGTTATCTCGTAATGCATTTTACGTATACTACTCATATACTACTTTTGTTTACAATATGCCGCATAATTCCACTTGCTATAATGCGCGTATAATAATACATAACAGAATTATTGAATTAACTTTTTAAGCTTTGTTACACTTTATTATCTAACATCACAAAGATTAATTATGACAAAAAATCTTTCGATCTTCTAAATTTTTAATTTTAAAGACACTTTAACGATCATGATTTTGTTGTTAGAAAAGTTAAATAAATTAAGAGATTTATAGTAAATTATGCTCTGCGAGATAAATTTAAACAAATATTTCTACGAGATATTCGACAGAAAGTTTTTTGTCTTAGAATTGCGATCTGAACGAGGTGCAATGACCGTTAATAATCTAAAGTTTCACGAGAAAACGAAAAGAGAGAAAGAAAAAGACCGACAATGTCGCAAAAAGTACCAGATAGAAGTCAGTGCGAAAAAAAAATCTCTGCACGAAGCAAAGTCATTATTCCGGGGAATCTTTTCCGACCTCCGAGCACCGGACTTTTTTGCCACTAGTTTTGCTCTCGCTGGTGTTGTCCTTTCAGTAAGGGTCAGCTACAACGAAGAGCACTCTACCGATTCCGCTTCTGCGAAAACTATATCCTGCGCTTGCAACTACGCTTGTTATTACGCTGCGTATTTGCATTTTTGTTGCGGCCTTCCTAATTGCAATTACGCATACATAAGCCTGTAAAAGGTGGCGAGAGGCGCGGCAAGACGAAAATCGTTGCAGAAGCACTCTGAGCGTTTTAACATTAAAATTTCGACAGTCTCGGAAATTATTATGATGACTTAGCAATTTCGATTATTTATAGTTTTCAGGATTTCGCTGTTTCTGTACTTTACACGGTCTTAAGCTTACTTTTGCCTTTTAATTAATCTGCCAGAAAGAAACAGAAAAAGCGAGGAAAATTTCGATTTTTGTTTGAGCTAATTTTGAAAAAATTATGATTTTATACATGTAATGTGTATTTTATATAATTGAGATACACATTTCTCTTTTTTAAGTATTTTTATTTTTATCAACGTATAAGTGTCTCATATTTATATTCCCTTTTTATCAAGGTTTTATCGATTCATTTTAATTTGAGGCACTTTTTTTCCACGCATTACCACGAACACTTCTTCTGATAAGACTCTAATTGAACAGCAACGAATCTATCGCCTCCTTCGAAAAACAGGCCTTACATATGCGTGCTATTTCGATAACACTGTTGCTGTGAGCTATTTCGAGTATTGCTACCTATATCCATCGCGCATGAGAGTATTGATTTGTTTAATTAAAGGTCAGTCGCGAAACTTTCTTATGTCAAGCTTTCGCGTTCGCGGTGGTTTTTCTTCATATGCTTTTTAAAAAAACGTATGACATGGAACTTGTAATTCTTTGGCGTAATCAAACATGGCTATATTTAAAAGAACGGCCTTCTTTCCCTTAATGCAATATACGTAAAGGATATACAATAATTGACAAAAATTAATATTTCAAAGAAAAATTTAACATTGATTCTATTTTATAAAGTTAATTCTGTCGATTATGCAGTTGAGAACTTGAAGTTTTTAAATTCCAAAATTTGAATATAAGATCAATTTATCCGTGTATTGCATAAAAGGCATAAAATATTTCCTTCTTTTCTATCTTATATACTTATCCGTTTATGTTATTTTTATAAAGTTAACTCTGCGGAATTGTTTGGCAATTGAGAACTTGAAATTCTTAAATTTCAAAATTCGAATATAAAATTGATTTGCTCACAAGTATAGAGTAATAAGAAGGATAGAGAAAAAGAGAAAAGGGGAAGGAAGAGGAAGAGGATATCATTACATAATTATTATGCAACGCTTCAGTGATCTCCTGATTTCCCATCGGTTGATGTGGTTATGTAATTTGATCGGTTGGCTACAGACCACAGCGTAGATCGACCACCGTGTAAGATTCATACGCGTGTGCGAAAAAGCATCTGCCATGAAAAATTGTGGCGGCTGATCTGGTAAAGGTCGAGGGAAATCTTTGCAGATCGGACAGGTATCGGGCTAAGGTAGAGACCGTGAAAGGACGACAGAGAATGGCCAGGAGTTCGGCATGTTCGCTCTTCTTTTCTCGATTTCGAGGTCGACTTATGTGCACGAGGCGCCATCGCTTCAGGGTCGATTTATTTTGTCTTTCGTTTTCCGTACCACTGCTCATTCGTATTTACGCGCGGATTGTTCGTATCTACATCGTCTTCCTCACGATTTCTGTTTGTGCCTCCTCAGTTCCTTTGATGGAAATGTTTACCAAAGTTATTATGTCTAATTCTAATATATCATCTTCTAATATATCAGCTTTTTAATTCATAAGTTTTAATTTTTTTATTTGAATAGTGAAAACTAAGAAACTAGAATATTTGATTAAGAGAATATATGTAGATATTATATGTTCTCTCATATATTTTCTCACGATAAAGTTGTAGTACGGAAGAGTTACTGCTATTATGTAAAGTAGATGGAGGGTAAAGCAAAATATGTGTAAAGAGGAAGACAAGGGTTTGATGTTAATTCTCGGTTGTGGAACGTAATCCTTATTACTGCATAATGTTGAAGAAAGGACTCTCTTCTTGTCTACATCCTCCATCATTAATTTTATTTTTCTAGCGTAAGCTGTATTTTCATATTTATAATGTATTGTGGAGCGTACGAGTATTTTCAACAGAGCTGTATTACGTAATTAATTATGCTTCTTTTATTTTATTTTGTCGTCTATATATATTGCACTAAAAAATATACTTTTTTAATTCAAAATTGTTTTACTTTTGTTCATTGATTTGAATCAGTCTTATGTTGAATTTTATTTTAAAAAATAATGAAAAGATTAATAATTACAAACTATTTAAAATAAATATGTCTAATTTAAATAAACGATTTAATATGTTTTTAATACGTTCTTTATTTCTCTGATAATTAAGTAAAACGTTAATTAATATTAATTTATAACAAAAGGCGATTTTCTCATATATCTGCATTATATGCTGACGAAATTGTCAGAAGCTGCAATTAAGAACATAGAGAAGCAGAAACGAGCACGCAAACAAAGTGTTGTTCAGACTATTAGGAGAAAGAGACTGAACGTATTATATCACATGAATAGAAATGTATTATATGATGATAATACGTTTGTGTTACTTTCTTATAATTATGGAAAACCAGCTTAATAATCGTGTTGTAATTATTGTTTTATTTACAAATTTATGTAATATCTATTGCATTTTGTATATAATGTCTCTGTATTATACGAGAATATTTTTTTTTTGTTAAAAAATTGAAAGATGTTACTTTTGTAAACTAAAATATCATACTGTAGATATAGAAAGAGAAGACAACGTGTGTTGTTTAATATATCATGTGATTATATGTAGTACTGTAAACATAAATTTACTGACAATTTTATTAATATTATATTAACACTGTCTTGTTATAAACATACGTGTTTGTATATTATTCGTATTATTTACCTATATAAATAACGTTATCTCTGTACGTGACTTTATAGCTTTCAAAGGTAGCATTTATGAGATTAGTATTGTACCTTTGAATACAGATTTATGTGTTGGTTACTACGTAGGCGTCACTCTCATTCTGGTTTCTGTAACTCGTTTTGTTGTTCTTTATATGTACATATTGTATGTAGAGATCGTATATACGTTTAACTATAATCAATTGCCTACTGAAATTTAAACGTACACACAACACACACACATACATACACACGTACAAAAAGTTGTTATTGTTTTGCCAAGCCCTGTTCTAGAACATAAAATGACGCAAATGCGCCATATGTGTGCATATTTTACACTGCAGATTTTGTCGCGTCGATTGTGTGGTAGTACGATACTAATTATAGTATTATGCATCGCATGAACAATAGATTGTTATATTATTTTGATTATATGAAACTTCTATTTTTCGTTTGTATATTTACTAATTATTATATAATATATTCAATTTGTGTAAATTTTTAAAATATATACATATAGTTTTTTGTGCTTGAAAAGATGCAGCATAATTTACAATATATAACTTCAATATATGCTACTTAAGTTATTTTTGAAGACAACAGTGTTCTAGCTTTCGTAGTAAACCAGGTCACCTATTTGTTAGAAATCAAACGAATTGATATAAATGAATCGTCTTTCGTTCAAACGTTTTAAACACGCATAATTTATACGGAGTAGGATAGAGATGGAGACAGTTAATTTACGTTAATCGATATCCAATCTATCTAATTGTTATCGTTAATCTACATTTCAAGGCAACGATGGAACGTTCTTCCTTTGCATCCGTGAAATTGCTTGATATTCCACTTGTCAGGGTCGTCTTTTCTATAATCTAGCCCATTCTTGCTTTCACCCTTGCTCACCACTTTCCTCCCTTCCACCTCCTTCTGTCTTCCATGCCGCATCCTCATTCTCATCGCTCGCTCTTGTTTCCTGTCGCCCAGTACATAGCATTCTCTCTCGCAGTTTCTCTCTGTCTCACGTAAACATATACATGCTGCCTGTCTCTTCTCCTCGCACAACCAACCTCCACACTCCCCCCTTTACTCGTCCTTCTGTCTTTGTCTCTCTGTCTCCTTGACGCTATCCCTCTGCTTCTATCTTACTTCCGCGCTCTCTACATGCCCGTTCCGATCCTTCTCCCCGTCCCTACCAGTTCAGCCTGTTCCCCCTCGTGCCGCAACACGCCCACGTGTCACGTGGTTGTGTGGGTGCACGTGCACGAAGTCTCACACAGTGGCACACGACCGACCGCCACGGCAACGGAGTGCGGATGCGGAGTACCTACAGAGTTGAGGGTACAGACGACAGTGCCGCGTACACACCACAGCGTTCCGCACTCATGCCTTGCGTTCTCGCGCGATAGATCGTCCGCCGGTATCTTCTCGTCGATCCGTACGATCGATCCGTCTTGCACCCCTCCTCAGGGTTGATCTTGCATCGCGCGATAGTTTCGAAACGTTTGCTCGCACGCTGTCGTCACTACGTGTCAAAGACGCGGAATCCGAAGACAACCGCGATTGCTTGGTCTTCGTGCGCGAGATGAAAGCAAAGTCGAGAGAAAATCCGATCGTCGAAAAAGATCGCGGGAAGAAGGGGCGAGGACGACAGCTCCATATGAGATACGAAATGCTTCTTGTGAGCGCCACGTGTCTTTGATCTTCTGTGGGATGCCGTGATTCTTTACGTTTATCCGGAATGACCGGCTGCCTTCGCGAAGATGATATCGGAAACGAGGAAGATGGACCTGTGCGCGGAGGATGACGAGAGGAATATCTTGAGATTCAGTTGATAGTTAGATTAGCTGAATAGAAGAGAATTTTTGCTGCCTCTGTGATGATGTGTTATATTTTTTGAATCCCAGCGCTACGAATTCAATATCTAGAGTTGTGATTACTGGTTCGAGAAGTTGACGGTTTCAGGATGAAGATGAGCTGATTATTTATATCTTTAGAGCAAACATATGGTTACTATCGAAGCTAAGAGAAATCTCTTGGTGTATATTTTTCTAATTGATACGATTAGAATGGTTTTTTTCTTCATATATTTTTTATACGTTATAAAAATATGATACATTATGAAAATGGACTTAATCACAGAAGCAGAAACGAATTGTTTCTTCGGTTATGATTTTTTATTTCGAGAAAATAAATATTGCGTTTACCTTCTGACAAGAAAAATGAAGATGTTGAAAATTTAATATTGATTTTGTAACTTTTTTTGCTCGTTTCATTAAAACTGTATAGTTTGCTGTGGATCGTTTTTAATTTTGGTTAAATACATGAACATTACGAAAGATAAACTGATGTACGAGATTTAAATTTAACTGGCAACAATTTATTTATTGTGGTATTTAACTGTGGCATGTATATATATATATATTAGTATATATTTAACAATATATGTATGCTGCATACATATATAAATAACAGACATAATAACTGGAATTCTTTATCTTATGGGAAAACGACACAAGATGACGTAACTGAAGTGGGGACTCTATAGCGATGACTGACACTAAATTATAATATTCCTTCACGCGTGACTCTGGCACGAGGACTATCGCTGTGTCGAATCAGTGGAGGGAGTTTTACGGTGCCTTTTCGATGCCTTCGCTCTTAATGTCATCAAAGGTTGAAGTGTAGCTCTGGGATCGATGAAATGAGTCGCGCCCGAGTTGAACGGAAAAGAGAAGCTAGACTAGACTAAGGGACTGCTCTCGAAGCTTGAGTGCCAATAGAAACGTCCGAGTGTCACGAAAGAGTGTATGGATCGGAAAGAGCTGAGGGAACTTGATGGTGGTCGAATTCGAGCGCGGTCGTCGGAGTAAAGTGTTCTCGAGTTCTCGCTGGCACGCGTGTGTACACACGTGTCCCTGTGCTCGCGGAAAGGTGCTGCGGCGGACGATTCAATAGTAATTGCACTGTCTTCGGAGAGACTGCCGCCGGGGTCGTGAACTCCGTCAGGTGGAAATTAAAAGACATTTGGTTCTGTGGAAAGCTTCTCTTTTCAATTGAATTTTACACATATCGCACGGGACACGTTTTAATTTACAAACATTTCTGAACTCTAATTGTTTATATTTTGTAACACAGATGCGCAGCACGTGGATCAACGTAATTTGGAAAACATGTATAGTTGTTTTGTTGCGAGTGCTAAATGCGTGGATATACATATGTGTGTCACTGTGAATTAATGTGCGAATGTGTAAAGTGCTTATATTGTTCATCATCTGGAAGGCAAGAGGTTTTTAACTTCTCTAATATGTTATTTCTTATCGGGATGTTACCAGTTAAATAATATTTATTAAGTAATTATTATTTTTAACATTTATTACGATCTACTGATATATATATGCTATACCTATATACATATATATACAGTTATATTACAGCATAATAATAATATAATCATTTATTTAGTTCTAATTACACAGACACGAAGATAGGATTAAATTATTGTCGTTTGGCGTATTATTACAATGGATGTAACGCTTGTAATGAAATATGATCGACATATAATGCAATATTAATCTTTTTTCCATAAACGTTAAAAGGGATGTTAAATCAATTTTGATCAGTTTTAAATTTGAAATACAATAAAGATAATTTGTCACATTAACATTCATATATATCTTAAAAATTTCAAACCAATTTTATTGTTTTGATTACACATTTATATGAATAATATGGACATATAAATGTCCTTCCTATTTTATTGCTAGAGGACTCAATAAAATATCATGTTTTAAATTATAATTAGTAAAACCCATAATCTCTCTAATTAATAAAAATTTTTGAAACAATAAAAAATTGGGGATTTACTGATTGTTTTTTAGCGCATATTAACAAATTTGCACGAAGTTTCTGACATTCGCACACAAATTTGTGTATTTATTTGCTCGGACCACGCGTGTTTGCTTATGCATCCAAAGGGAATAGCTCCGAGCGAGGCAACCGATAGGATTCTAGATGAGATGGACGAGAAAATTGGGAACGATCGGCAACTATTTGTCGAACATTTACTCGATTTTGTGTGATATTTGTCTTGCTATTTAATCTGATAGATATCATTCTCATTAAGTGCATCGCTCTAAGAGTCTTCATAGTTCCCGAATGAGCGATTTTGTATCACTTTCAAGTATCAGTTGTACTTAGTTTATCGGTTGAAATGAAACCACCGGGCGGAAATTCGGTGAAGTTTTTTTGTTTATATCCCCTTTCTTTTGCATCATGTGCCAGCTGAAATAGTGTAAGCCATTAAGCTGCTCATTTACATAGTCGCCATTCAATTTTATTTATTCCGCGAGCATTTCAAGCATAATTTCTATTTATATTTCTGAAGGTAGTTTTAGTTTAATTTATTACCGATAGACCGATCATATATTGAGATCTTGGTATTCTAAGCGGAGCCGAGCGTGAAGTTTAAACGTGCATGAATAACGGCCTACGATGACTTTATTGCGCCTTTAGTTTATCGAACGTTTTGAACAAGTTGTACGATCTAATTTGAATACAAGATTAAATCAAACTTTGGCGATAAATATGGTGATTCAATGTTATCGTGATGGGCCTTCTTATTTGAGTTTGACATGTTATTAAATTAACTCCTTTGATAAAGATTTACTTTACTGATACTTCAAAGACGCCACCGCAGTATAATTACCCGTAAACCTTATTGCTCGCGATGAAAATTTAAATTTAAAATTGTGTTTCAACTTCGATTAAAGTTACCGGGCTCATATTTCACAAATATTCATGCTCAGATAGACTCCTATGAATATTCCTCGCGGTCTTGTGGCAAGATTACGAGGAATATCTCACAACTTATGTGCTTCGTTTCTAGATTCCTTTAAACATTTTATATAATTGCAAAAGTTATGCGACCAAAACAAAAGATTACAATTGAAAAAAATAAAGAGATCTTATTACAAAAGTAATATTTATTAGATATTAATATTATGACATTAATATTATTTGGTTGAACTTTATATATTTTATACATTTGTATATATATTGTAAGTATTATATACAAAATCTAATATTCTTATGATATAATATATTAAAAATATTTTTATAGAAAATAGATTTATATAAGAAATTATATCTACATCAAAATTCAACAGTGTTTTAAGCGTTACTTAAAAATATTGCTATTTTGATGTAAGAGATTTTCCTTATATCTGTTCCAGATTTATGATTTAATATTACAAATTGTATGTATTCTTATTCATATTTCCAATCTTTAATATTGCTATTTTTGACTGTACACAATTATTGAAAATGTTTACTATGGATACCGAAGAAAAATTTTTCTAGAACATTTTCTTTGCTGACTTTATTTTAAATTCAAATCGCACACCTGAACTATTAAATCGAACAAGTGACACTTTCAATATTTCATGTTCATTTCGTTTGTGAAATATCATTAGATTTGTACGTTTGACGCGCTGACGTAAAGGAAAGATTAAATTTTATATTAGAGAATTTATTCTCGACGTATCGAGGGACAGAAAACGTGTTTCTTTGCCGCGGGGAATTGAAGGATTTGAGAAGACTGCGTATACTTGTTTGAAATGCCGATATTACCTTTATTACTATAGATATGTGCATATGTAGTCGAGCATATTGCATGCCAGATTTATTAATCTTGGGTTTACATTATTGGAATTCGCACTGTTCAATACGAGAATTACTTGATTTTCTCTCAATGTTCGGAAATCCCTTGCCGATCGCAACAAATTTGCGTAATCTTCCTGTGTTTGCAGTAGAAAAATTAGAGTGATTTTGTACTTTAATGTACAATATATGTATATATTAATGTAGGTTATAAATTGGAATGTAATATTGGAATATAGAATAACTCGTGATTCTCCGACTTTTAACTTACGTTCCTTGTTTAATAATGTTATATCTTCTCATTCCGTTTCCGCAACACGCAATATTTTCTAAATACAGCACGAGAATATATTGTGCAATCACAGTTGTAGAATTACATAACTATTTTGCATTTAGACAGTCAGAATTGAAATTCTTGTTTAAGTTACTTCGTTGACACTTTGCTTAACTGTACGAAGTAAACCATTTGCATCCGGATTTGAATTGTTATTAAATTAAATAAAAGAAAAAAATTTAATGCATCCACTTGATTGAAAATATTGTTTTTAATTATAAAAATGCTTTCTATTTTCAAGTGATGCAATTACATGATTCTCATTAAAAAAAAAAAGAAGAAATGTTAACGTTTTTACAGTTAAGAAATTATTAATTTATCGTTGTACAACTTCACGTATCTTGCTGCTTATTGCATTTTTACACTACATCGTCCTTGTTGAAGCGATTGCGTGAGACACGCAGCAGTTTGATCTATCATTTACAATCCGTAATTTTTTGCTCTCGTGATGTCCATGTTAATCACCATTGCAAATCATGAACAAGAAACGAGAAAGGCACGACTAAATTCCTCTTGTTTTCATTTAAATTTACACTTACAAGCTTACTAGGATTCTGATCAACTATTAAATTATTAAATATATTATGTTGAATTATAATTTTACTATCAGTAATTAAGCCATCGTTAATTACATAACAAGTGATACTACAAGTCTGTCGATTCACGAGTTAATAAAAGTATGATTTTGATACATCAGTTAAACCTTATCACATCTATAGTTGTTGATATAACAAATAAAAGTTCTATGGTAATTACTGCTGGGAAAGCTATTACCGGCGTATTATACAATTTCTTAAGAAATTGTTAGAGGAACGTTTCAACAGCAGAATGTTTCCGACGTCTCGCATAAGAACTTTCGGAAGGTTTACCTTGATTGGTACTCTAATAATATACTAAAGTTCACGTCTACAGTAACGCTCTGTAATAGTAAAATAAGACGAACGTGCTGATGGAACTCTTCAATACTAAACTTTTAAAGTGTAACTTTTAATTAGTGGTTGAATCCTTCATTTCTTTGCCTCAGTTTCATTTGAGCTAGAAACTTATGAAGAAAATTTCTAATTTTATATAAATTATGTTATATCACAACTTCTTGTAAAAACATTATAAACATATCAGGGGTTACTCATTAAATTTCTACACTCACTTTTTTTACATACTTACCATATATGGAATAATAATACAATTATATATCTTTTTAAGATATTGATACGTAACATTATTGATTTTTAATTATTCTACAGTTAAAAATTAAGATATTAAAATTATAATAATCGTTTATTAATAATTTTATTATTTAATTTTTGTTCAACGTTATTTTTAATATTTGATGTACAATATTATACTTTTTATTTTGATCTTATTCAATTTGTATTTTGCTCGTTGCATATCCGGTTATTTCTTAAATGCATTTTAAGTTTAGGTGTGGCACAGAACTGTTGTAATATTTTGTAGTGACAGCAAGGAGAATATTTTTTTTTAAGGTCACATCATTTTTTCGCACGTTATTTCTACTGACGACTTTTTCTCGAAGCTTGAATCCTATAAAATCATTCGCCCACATACACCGATATAAAGAGCTCTCGCGTTATCGCCCTGTCGTTTCGGTCACGGTGCAGACCTTAATTAAAGTTTCGCAACCGATTGCACGAGGAGAGCGCGACGAGAGTAATCAACGATCGCCCCCGCAATCACTGATCGCTTCGAAGCCAAACTTCGGCATGCTTCACCGCGTAATGGAACTGTTCATTGATCTGTAATGTCCACCATCAAACTTTTCGACATTTTGTATTTTTGACTATTTTATTCTTTTTTCCACAAAGTTATGACTGATTCGTATAATTATTTAGGCTTATGAATACGTACATGAATTTAGATTTATTATTGTTTTCATGAACAATATAGCATCAGGAGTAATTGAAAAAAGTAAACACGAAAATAATTTAATTTGAAGGAAGAAAAATAAATTGAAATGTACGTGTCAATGTGTTAAAAATTTCTATCTTTATTATGATTTCGAGTATATGTATATAGCTGTATATTTTTTATATTTACGTTGACTTGCTTAGCGTGTATGAGATTTATATAGCTATAAGAATATTTCAAAAATAGAATATTCAAAAAATATAGAAAACTTCTTTAGGCACAAAAGGGAAAATTAGTTTTTTATTACGTTATGTTGTCATAAAAGAAAGAGAAATGTTTGATAATAAATGCTTCGCTTGTTTAATTCGCATTCCGCGGTTGCAAAGTTGTATAATTCGTCGGAATATGAAATATGTTTGGAATAGCAATGACAATTGAGGTCGCCAGAGGCAAATTTCGACGGATATGGTTCGATGCATATAATAGAATCATCCACGGATCGATGGTAGTGGATGAAGTTTCGGTTGCTTTATCACATTTAACTTTCGCCTTGTATATAGCTGTAGGTTAATTTAGCACTTTCCGTTTCGTTAAAATTGATAGAAAGTACAGATATATGATAACGTCATGTTTAAATTATCTTTAACATTTTTAGATTATTCCTGTTTCTTCTTCATACCTATACAATATTGAGTATTTGATACTTAAATGATATATTTTTAATATAGATATAATTTCGATAAGATATTATATATATTATATAATATGCCACAAGTAATTTATATAAAAAATTAAAAATAAGTTTATTTAATATTTTATTAAATTTTTCATTAAACTCTTGACAAGGAATATTTTATTAAAGAGTATATTTTATAATAAATCGTAGCTTTTAATTTAATATTAAATATTGTACATAAAACTTAATAAAATTAAAAATTTTTTTCTCAGTTGCTGGAACAGATAATTGCATACAATAATTTAACTCTTGATTGATTGAAGCATTTGACGGAGTTGGAAATTCATTATTTCCATCATTTCGAATGAATTAAGAAATAGGAGCGAGAATAAATTTACATTTATTAAAATAATTTTTTATGATTAAATCTGTCTCTATAAATATTCGCGCGATAATCTTTTTCCATATCACGTCGAAAGATTTAATTTTTACCAGTAGTTGATTTTATGGATAATTTTAAAGATAGTCTCGTATTTTTTATATATATTGAAACTCAATCTAAATTTTTGTTATTCGAAGAGTGTTTCTGTATACTATCAAATAATACTTGGACGTATCTTATGTCGCATTTTAGGAAAAAATATCATGTATCTATATCAAATGTATCTATTTGTAAGACAATAAGGTTATTGTTTGTTACCTCGTAAACAAGGTATTCTTTGACGATAATTATCTGTTCTTTTGTTTCATGTTAGTGATATTACAGATATTCTTGATAATTTAGTTATGAAGTTGAAGTAAGAATTGGTTTTAATGAATCAAATTTCTTCAAAGTCAGTATAGAATAATTGAAAATTGTTAGGATTCACAAATTATATTTTATATTTATGTACATTTTTATTGAATGTTTTTTTTTTATTTTATATAATGCGATTAATTTCAAATATATTTATATATTCTTTAAATTTCTTGGAGTGAAACCTCACTCAAAAAGTGTGAAATCTTTTTACTTCTTGTAAATATTTTTACTTTTAATAGTGGTAGTATTTAAACTCTTTTGGAGTGAAATTTTATTCCAAGAAATTTTGAGATTACGTTATAATTTTTTACTCAGGATGCATTACTTGAAAAATTAGCGATAATAAAATGTTAAAAACTTCTAATTTTTTACGTTTTTATATAGTAAAATAATTATGTTCTAATTCCAAGTTCCTCGGATAATTTCGTTGAAATCGTCTCATCTATTTGGTGAACGTTCGTTTAGTGGGTCTTTTAATACTTCAACTGTTCATTCAGACTTGAATTATGTTAATGGATGACGTCTAAGAGATTGAACGCGTAAGGACAGAAGATCATTCAAGAACAATTACACTCAGTAGGAGGACTCTCTCTAATGAAATTAACTCGTCTTCGATAATTAATTAGTGTCCGTCACAGTGGCCTTCTTCGTCGACCTTAAATGATTGCTATGCGTTTTGCATGATAATTTTACGAGTTTTTGCTCTGAAATCTTGAAGTTTGTATTAATTTTAAGTAATTTGCTTATTTGCTTCGATATATTTATAATTTTTGCACACGAATTTAACATAAAGTAGCCGTAATTTAATGTGAAAACGTTACCTCCTATAACTTTTAATATATCTCTCAAAGGAGACTGAGAAAATCTCGTGTAAAGATTTGCGCAAATTAGACTATTTTACATTCTACGCTGCACTCTGCAAATCTTAATACATACTTTATAACATGAAAGAAGCAATTCGTAGAAAGAATAATGCATTATTCTTTTTATATACACACAATGTACTTTTCGGTCATACATTATTACATCCATAAAAATTGTATGAGATACAAGGTAATCCGCGACAAGATTACAAAGATAACGTCAAAAATTAGAATAGAAACAGAATAAATTTTTAAAGTAAATCGAGTTTTAAGAAATGTCAATTTTGTCCTGAATTTTCCGCTTGCCTCAGATTTAAGAGTGAATAGTATTAGCAACAACGATTTAATGGTATTCATATGTAAAAATCAGTCACCATACTTATTTATTGATGTATGGATTATGTTGGTGACTTATTAATGATAGATATTAAATATAATCTTAATTTAACAAATTGTATAATTTGTATAACGAATATTTTTTCTTTTGATATAAAAATAAGATACTTGATAAAAATATTATATTTTTACTGCACTATAATAGAAAAAAGAATCAGCAAATAATTATAAATTATTTTTATAATTATATGCTTCGTTTTTTTGTTGATTATCAATTTATGCAAATGCAAATTTATAAAATTTCAATAGTTGGAAACTATAGCTGAAGCTTTACTTCGCGTGTGGTCATAAGATAATAGTTTGACAACACGCATGGGTACGCATAATCAAGCATTGCCGATTTGCGGTACAGATAATATCCGCGGTGCACAAACGTATCATTGCTGTCACATCTCGTTGATGCTAATAGAAAGACAAAAGTGACAGTGGTAATAATATAGAAGGAACAAGATCAAGGAGGTAGCCACGTAATCTTGATTCTTACCACGATATACCGGATCTCGGTAGAAAACAGGGACTGGTTTTGCCGACCTATTATGGATCTTCGTTCTCTTGGACGACAAACGCGATACTCTTCCTATACCGCAACAACCGCAACGTATGGCTTCTTAATCTTACAAAACCGTCCTAGAGACTAACGGTATACAAACCTGAATTTATAAAGTTCATTTTCATTTTTTCTTTTTATTTATTGCAAAATTAGCGTATTTTGATTTCTCATCAATAATTATATTAAAACATTGTTATTTTTATGTCGGTTTATAGCAATGAATGCTTACTTACACGTTTCGTATTTGTCGCTCCGGTTTCGAGTGAGAAAACGCATATAGCGCTGTGCAATCAGGGGGTGGTGAGGCATAACACGGGAGGCGATGATGTATTAATACCATTATCGCTCGATGATCACCTGCGCCCCAAACTAACCCAGCAGCGCTCGCTTATTAAAGGACACGTCGCGACGCTTTCCGAACGGTTCGTTTAATCATTCGCTGATTATAATCGATTCACCATATTTCTATAATCGAACTAATATAACAATGTTTGTTTCGATTTTTTTGAAATTGTATATATCGTGTAGAGCAGTAGTTATGATGAAATATTTCTTAATACGTAACGTAGATTGCGGATGAAATGTAATACGGTTGCTTTTGCTTGTCGTAATTATTATCGCGAAGTTGAATTCATCCGGTTTGAGATAGTACGAGATCTCGGAAAAGGGATACGACGGTTAGCGTAATCGACCAAGCGACATCTAAGCCTGTTTTTTCACTCGTCTTCTTGCGTCTCTGACCGGCTTGCAACGTTATCTTCGCTTTTTAGCCCTTGCTCGATCATTTAAGACATATCGTAGAACTAATATAAAAAGACGATATTAAGTCGGGATTTTTTGTTGGTGCGATGGTTCAGTAATTTTAGTGGATTTTTTTATGTTCACGACGAAAGATAAAAATGACTGAAAGATCTTAAAAGTAACTGGCGAAATCCGTGAAGTAAAATATAATTCTGATTTTATATTTACTAGAATATTTTATTTAACATTTTCTAAATTTATTTTTATAATATGAGTTACGTAATTTGATGGGATAAGGAGTAATTAGTATGCAATATATTTTTTTACTTTGCAACTTTCTAGCTTTTTTATTAGAATGAAATGAGAACGTTTTTAATAACTTTTGTTTAATAAAGTTTTTAATTTTTATGATTAATATATATTTATATAGAAATTTAAAGATATGTGATTAATAATAAAATATTTACATAACTTTCTAATAAATTTAAATAATTATATCTTATTGATAAAAATAATTTAATAAAAAATGTGTTCCATCTAATTATGTAAAGATGTTTGACATATTTTTGCTGTAACGAGTTACAGCAGCTGAATTTTTGGAATTTAGTTCGCTTACGATCGATGATCGTTTAAAGCTATCGAATGATGACATTGTGGGGCCCCCATGTCTCCCGTCAGAACAAATGCGGTTCTGGCAAACCTACCCTTGCTCATCGCTTGCTCCCGACATCCCCAACTGATTTCACAGTGGCGTGCTGCTGTCTACCATTGTGAGCGGGATAATTATGCCTCATTAACAAATAGCTTTCTTTGATGTGGAAACCACGTGCACATCGGGGTAGAGAACGATTGTACGAACCGTTGGATCATCCGGGTGTAATGCGTACGATACGAATAAAGAATACGAGATGCGATGAGGGTGAGACAGTATAGGCAAAGACAGGAGGAGAGAAAGAAAGAGTAAAAAAGGAAGAGAAGCGTGTCAACGGTGCGGTTGGAAAGAACGCGATCGATATTTGCAGCATGCAGACTCTAATGCGTTCTCGTCTATTTTATTTGATTTGATTTTACTTCTTTTTAGAATAAAAGAGTGCTTGAGATACACAGAACATGTTTAAGCATTTGGATTTCTGAATCATTTCTTTGATTAGAAATTTTATTCTTACTGAATTAACCAGCAAAAAAATGTTCTATTTCGATATGTTAAAAATTTATTTAAAAAGAAGTGTTAGATTTTTTATAGCAGAATATGTGTAATATATAAAAATGATCGTACAATAAATAAAGACTACAGTATTACTATTATTTATTAAAAGAATAACTCTTCAGTTACAATTTTATTTACAAAGTTATTATTGCTTACTAATTAATTTTTTTTATGTTAAATGCGAACAACTCTTCTCTGCACTAATGCAATCTAATTATTTTACGGTACTTGCATTAATGCGGGATTGAATTTGTATAACACTGTCCACGCTTACAGTTCATTTGCAGTTCAAATAACATCTGTTGCGGTAGAACGTTCTAACTGTAAAAAAAATTGTTAACAAACATGGACACATATTTGTAGTACAGTTTTATTTCTGCAAGCTTTACAAATATATGTCAACTCTCGCAGAAGTAAATATGTTCGCGGAACTTCTGCTGAAGTGGATGCGTGAAAGTAAACTACGGGGATATTTGATAATGTAGACGGGAATACCCCGATCATGATCGACACCGGTAGACAAATATACTTTGGAAAGTAATATTCGCGGGTTCTACGCCTACGTGAGCATCCGCGTGTGTTTGTAACGGTAACGAAACGCGCAGGATCCTCTCTGTTTTCTGGATGTAGGGATGTTATATACGGAAATTTAATGTACAGTTTCTAAGCCGATTGGAGTAGTACAGCTGCACGTAAGGAAGCTACATTCTCACAAACAATAGCTTATATGAAAGTATACGCTTACACGAGAAGTACAGAATACTTTATTTAAAAATTTTCTCCACAATATATCAAAATTATTTCTCCGGCGTTTTATGATTTTTTTTCTGTGCAACAAAATTACATTAGGATGATGAACAATACTCGATCGTGTATATTTTATATTTTTATTTATCTGACAAATCATTGTACATGCTATTAATCACTGCTTTCCTATCATTCGCGCTATCGTTTCTTTATGAGGTGGTAATTTATTAATGGAATCTTGCACTACATTTTCTAGAGTGATATCCGCCACTGTTCTTTCCTCGTACGGCAACCGCCAACAAATGTCAAACTCCATATATGCTTGGAACGCATAAATTATTCATTAGTGGTTACGCTCGGTCGCAGAACGTCTAGACGACGCGCGTTAAGCATAATAGCACTTGGGCTGTTACTTTGCGGGCTAACCGGATATTAATATAATCATCGCGCTCCGCTTGATTCGTTAGCCAGATGGTCATGCAGACAGCTTGTCAGACAGTATGTCTATATTAATCAAGATTTGATCTTGATATATCGTCAGCTATATGCAAATATATTAACTTAGATATAGAATAAGAGTCATCTTGTGCCCATATCATTTGCATACAGACGATTATGAGTTGAAATTGAAATGAATTTTGCACGTTAACTAAAAATTAAAGTGTAAATTTTTCATTGTCACATTTCAAACTCTCTTCTGGATCTCTTTCTACCATCTATATAAGTTGAAATTAAATCATTGGTTTCATTTAGCAGTTAAAATATTTTTATAGATTGTCAATTTGAACAAATAATTATCACTACGCTACATTTATTGAATTTGTTAATAAGTTTAAAACACAAAAATTCTGTAGAATTAATTCTCTTCTCACGAGAAGAGATTGTCAAAGAATTTATATAAATCCACGTCTCGTTGCCACTTTCTTACACTACTTCACTACTCAGTCAGTAACTCGGGAATTCAGAAAGGGGAACCAGAAGGAAACTCATAGCGCTCGCAAATTTGTTAGTCCTGTAACCCTTTTATGCTAGTCGAGTAAAATTGTCCGTCGTCTTTGTCCGTCTACGTCAGCTGTCTACTGGTCGTTTGTTTCGCACTAAATAAAAAGGACTCTTCTACTTGCGAGGAGAGTAGAACGGTAATGCGCCGCGCAAGGGAAGACGATCGTTTGTTCCTCCGACAATGCTGCCGGATTCCCGCTTAGAGACAGGAAAAACGGGCCAGACATGCCATGTACACCAGCGCTTCCATACGCTCGGCTCAAAAGAACCAGCAGTGATGGCTCGTTACTGCCAGTACAGCTTGTGCATCGCGATCGATCATTAACTATCGGAAAAGCGATCAGTCGAAGGTGACGAGGTGGAGGTAGGGCACTCGCTTAATAACGCCATGCTTCTCGGGCCTTGTTCAATTTTCTACTTATTTCAATATCGCTTCTTCTTTCTATTCGTTTCCGTCGACTTCCGTACAAAATAAAATATGTCTGACGTTGCAGCAAGTACATTGTGCAATACTCTTTCATGCGTGCCACATTTTAATTGCCGCTTTTATAGATTTTTTATTGTGTCGTCAAATTCTTTTCTTTTCTTTCGACGACTTATTTTTTAGCATAACTCAATAAATTACGTAATTATGGAATTACTATCAAGACTCAAACTTCGACGTAGGAAAAGATGCTTTGCAACTTCTAGCTAACGATCTAACTTGTAGCTCAGCTGAAAATTGCGAAGACTGCAGTTAACACGCTGTTCTTCCTTAGACGATGAAAGAGACATCGCGTGTGCGAACAGGAATTTTTTGCGAATCGATATAGGAAAAGGTTCGATATCGCAGCACGCCATTTACAGCTTAGGGATGGATTTTACAATTGCCTGTGGGAAACCTTGTTTATTTCATAGGTTGCGGAATTATGTTGCTGTTCGAATCCTTTTAACTTAACTCGCGGTTATCTCCTCCCTTGCGATTATTCTCACTTAACAAAGATCTCTCGATTATTGCGAAGTTCCAGGCTAAAACTTGTAGGAAGTTTTGAAACTTGAGCTCCAATTCTCAATTTCCAGATATAATTAATTATTTCATGATTGTCAAAATAATTTACTCCAAAAGTAATTATAAAATATTATATATAAAATGAAGTGAATTATTAACTTTATTTAGTCCTATAAAAATATTCACTTAAGATTTTTAATTTTAAATATTTCAGATAATATGGATTTTTATTTTTATAATCAAGATAATAGAACTATTCTAAAAGATTTTGTGCAAGCTATTCTGTATATAACGAGGAAAAGTTTCACGTTTAGACTCAGTGTTTGCTTGTTCTCTAATTCCATGACCGTTAATTTGACAAGCATAACGATTAAATCTATTACACGCATGACAACCGTAACCAGAAGTTGATTTCTATCTGCGGAGATTTGCGACGGCTTTCATGCGAACCAAGTAGAGGGAGTCGGACAGGCGAATGGAAAGACTGTTCCCCCGAGACGAAAAATTTCTTACTTTTGCGAGAAGCGAGGATTTATACGACGCAAAGGTACTTGTGTCACTTTAAAACAAACTAACTGAGTCCGTAAACTTTCGCTATTTAGTGTAAATAATCATAAAGTTATACTATCAAATGCAATGAAGCATGTATAACTTTGTTCTAATAATGTAACTATAAATAAAATTATAATTAAATGAAAGTAATGCCTTACGCAACAAGGAATGTAGAACGTTTATTATAAATAAGTCATCTTCCTTTTCTTTTTTAAATATATGTGTCGTAATATAATATTATTAATTGTTTTATCAATTTAGCTCATCGATGAATATATAGTTGCAATAATAATTTTATTTACTAACATTATATTTTCTGTTAGGCGGTTGTATTTTATCATATAAATCTTTTTCAGACAGAGTAATTTCATCGCTGATTATAATGAAAATTTGACAGAAAAAAAAAACTGTTTTTGAGAATAATAAGCTATTATTTTTTATTTTCTTTAATTTTAACCCTTTCTTAAAATTATAAATAAAAAATGCAAAATAAGTAGGATGAATATTGAGTTTAAACTTTATGATAATTTTTCTATCCTATATCAGTGTAGAATACAATGAGTGAGAAGGGACACTATTGAATAGGTAGGATTCCTTTCTGAATAGCTGTTTCTCGTTGTCCGTTCTATCGCGATTAATTCGACAGGCACGTCGCTTAAATCGTAACTCAGGCGCGACAAGCGTGCATAGTCGGATCCTGATTTGTATCTGCCGTGGTCTGTGACGGTCCCAGGAGGGAGGAAAGAACCGTAGGAGGACGACGAGCGAGTGGATGCAGTTGAGTGTCTCGGAATGAGAGGTAGAGGAACCCCGTCGTCGATTGAAGTCCCACGAGAAATCACAGCGGGCAGGAATACATGGGGGGCTCGTCAACTGCTAGCTGTTGAACGCGTAATTCCTGGATGAATAGCCGTGACAAAACCGTAAACGACCGTAATTGCGTTCCGTGAGGTCGTCGCATTCCGTGTCGATCGGCGAACCGCGAGGTCGAAACCGCCCTGTATAAAAGACTACAATGTTTCGTGGTATCAACGCTTCTCGTCTCTCCATTATAGTATCCTTAATCACGTTGCAACCACGAGTATTTAACGTGACATACTTTTTAAGGCTAGGAATTTTTGCGATACAGCCAAGAACTATATTTTAATATTGATGTAAAAAATGATTCGTCCAATTTCATAATCGCTCAATATAATCCAAATTAATTTTCTTCTAATATTAGTAATTAATAGATAATAATTAATAAATGAAAAGGAGAAAATATTTAAGTATTTATAAGCGTATTTGTTACGAATAATTAAAACCACTTTTAATATTGAAATGTAGCAACATTTTTAATAAAAATAAATAATAAATTTGATTAAGAAAATCACAAATAAATCTTACATATTTTAACAATATTTTTTTCTTTTTACATCATAAATTAAGTCAGTTGACTGGAGGAGTGAGAAACACGTTCAATTAAATTTAGTACACATCATAAATTTTGCACTCGGTGTTCGCCTCAGGCAATTATTGACGATTTTCCTTTTCCAATTGCGAGAGCGGTTATAGACCCTGTAATATATCTTTGGCCTCTTTTTAGATCTTTCTTTTCTCGTTTTTCTATTTGGTGTAGGTATAACATGTCCTACATGGAGCATTGTAAATTTATCATCGGCACCGCTTGTGCTCTGTTTTAGAATTTCGCGGAAACATCAAATGCTCGAGATAACCGCATTATTGATTTATAAGAATCCGGAAACGTCCAATCTTTCTTCTGACAACTGTAGATAAAAATCAATTAATTACCTTGGAGTGACTTAGAATGTAGCCTTAATCGAATGTCATCTGAAAGAGAATTCGGGCCAAATGTCTCCGTCGAGTGAAAAGAACCGACAGAAATGTCACCGAGTTTATCGCAACAAATGGGGTTATGCAATTTTGTCCGCTTATAGAGATTATAGTTGTGCCGCACCTGCTTCCGTACGCGGTAAATCACGGGCGACCTTTATGCATATATCGATGTACGCGAGCGATTTAACGTCGCTGTAACATTTAATACGCCAGCAAATACGCGCGCGGAAGCGAGCGTTTACGCGTCTGTACACCTGTTACGAAACAATGATAAATCTGTAAGAGAAGAGGGAAGGGAGGAGAGGGAGGGAGAAATCGATTAATATCGTGCGATATTTAAACTTAGATTGTTAGTGAAAACTTAAAACGTCTCGAGAAATATCTCATAGTAAATAGATAATATATATTGATTTAAGTATATTTCCTATCCGCTCCATGTATCAATATGCATTTATATGAGGGTTGTACGTAAGGCTGTAAAATTAGTTTCATATATAATTTTATAATATTCTGTATTTTCAAATTGAACAAATGATTTTTATTTTAAAAATTAACTATTTTTGATAATTTGGAATTTTTCAGAGATTTATGATCATCATTTATGTATAGCTGCACGTGTCAATACACTTGTTTGATATGTTCACAGATTTTAAGAAATATTTCTTAATTTTCTAACTCTTAATTTTGTTCTTTGCGTTACTGCAGGTATGCTAACTTGGAAGTCAAATTCAATTTCATGTTCAATGTATTTTTGTTAGCAAATCACGCATTAGTAGTACATACAGGTGTTAATGCAATCTATACACATTACATTCCATTGTATATACATATATATTTTTTTTTTCATCAGATAGCGATTACATATCTCGATAACCAACAAGAGTATCTTGTCCTATTTATCAGACCCTGAATACATTATCGCTTTTGAGCTGGAGATTACAACAAATCGGTCCTTATGTGACTATCGTCTCTCTTTATCATAAAACTATTATTATATCTTATGTCAGAATTTTTCAAACAACAACCGTTGCTTGGAGCACCGTTTGTTTCGCACATTCGAGAATCGGACAAGTCGTTTTGCGCAGAACGTAGAAAGGTCTCGGATTTTCCGCCCACTGAAGCCCTTTTGGCCCACGCTATCTTTGTCTGAAGAGATATATATGTGGTGTTCCAATATATATTGTAGTGTACAATATGTGAGGGAACAATTCTTTTCAATAACAGATTGATAAATGGTATTACAAAAGATGCGAATGGAACATTTTCCTTGAACAAGCGAATCCATTAATTGTGCGGTTAGTGTAGAACGAGTAAAATTGTGAAAATTTATGCTAGAGAACCAATGATCTTATATTGAAATTGAGCTTTTAAAGCCTGTAGATGCCTGGAATGATAGTATTTCATATGATACTAAGAATAATTTACGTTACGATCTTTCTTTTTATACATATAATATATAAAATCATCTACGTTAATCGTTGGAATCCTTTACAAAATTCAATTTAATCATTTCTTACATAATATATGTATAATATTGCTTTTATTTGTAACATTTGAATCAATTCTGTTGCACTGAAAAAGATTTTACTAAATTTTAATAAATATTTGTTTGAATAATACTAACTAAATATTTTTACTAAATTAAGCACATATTTATTTGGTATATTTGATATTTAAGTAAAATTTTTTTATTGAATCAAAATTTATATATTTACTATAAGTAAATGTTTGGTTAATACTACATTCAGACAAATATTTATTCAAATTTAGTAAATTTTTTTCATTGTAGTAATAAATATCACTGAAGTATACGAAAGAAACATAAAGGATGTACGATGCATTGGACATACTCGTTCTGCTTACTAATCAGACGGCTTACTTTTAAAATGCGCATGCTGCAAATGCATTTCATTGCATTCGAGTAAAATATATATACACTCTTTATAAGCAAGTACCTATTTCCCGGTGTTGTATGTACTGTAGAAATAAATAGTATCGACAGCGTCGTCTGTTTTGTTACAAGCGCGCGATGTAATGCACGCGAGCCATATGTTTCCAACAACTTGCGAAGAACAAAGTGACGACCAGTACAGAAATGTGACACGTAGCGCAAAAGAAAGACTGACCTCGCTCGAAATATAACGCGCTCTAATTTTTTTAAATTAAAAAATATCTTTAAAAAAATTTTCGATTTACGTTATCGGCGACACCGAGCAAAATGTATAGTTTCAACGATACATAGGTGCCGGTATAAACAATTTGTTTGACAAACTTCATCGATATTTGCACACATTTAAGCGAGGAAACACGTGTGCTCGAATATACAAGCGCGTATTGTGTCGCACCGATCGCTAAAATAAAGTGCGCGGACACGCTAGAACTCGCGGTAGTCACGGATGCAGTTTTATTTATTTATACAATGTGTCTGGCAGTTTGTGTGTGTACACATATATGTGTATGTATATAGGAATGACCATGTATAAACACCCGTAAATCGACGAACAAAAATCTCCGACGAGAGTTTGGGAACTCGCAGCATGGAAGCTCACTTATTTGCATAAAAATTGATTTAGATTCAGTTGTCCGAATAAAAAGGATACGGAAGTAGATATTCCCAGATCAGATTCGTCACGGGAATCTCTTTTATTCTAGAATGATATTCTCTTTTGTTTTGTATGCTTTTATATTAATTTAATAAGTTTCGTGTGTGTATCGATTAAATTAATATTTTATTTTTAGACATGCACTAATCTATCTCTAAGGATGCGTTTTAAATTGCGCATGAAACGCATGGTACATCGTTTGTTATTGTTGCACACAGAATAATAGAGAAGAATGCAATGATACATTATGCGTTTCATGCGTAATTCGCAAAAACGCATCCTAATTAATACTGGCATGCATTATGAATTAATTATTGACATGCCAGAAATTAGAAAAAAATTATTCGTTTAACATTGATTATTTTACGCAAACCTATTCACACCGATGTTCTTCAACATAGCTTCTGCAGTAAATAAGACATACTAAAGTTTCGAGATTCAATTGACATGCATAATTAATTGAAATACTCGATTTATCTATTATCATAAATATATGGCTGACGATGTTAATATGGGCCGCCCATCAATATTCACTATTACGTAACGAATGCATTGCGGATGCATGTATTGACCATTAATACGTGGCGACCCATAATACTCGTTTACCGAATAATTTTGTTAAATTACAATGGTATACAGTTACGAATTGGTATTATGATCAATTCTTCTGTGCTACACTTATTTACACTGGCTATCAATGCGTTTTCATACAAATTATGAATGTGATTCACACATGACCATACCGTAGCATGTCGTTACAATGATCGTACGCGAGTTCATTACTGATTATTACGTATAGAAACTGTATTCGACTGCGCAATAAACACATAAAATGCACAAATGTGCATTACAATCGCGAACGCTGCAGCAATCGTTAAATTAGGGCTTAAAAGGTTATTGAAAGCATGTAAATGATTTTAAAATAAATTGGCCAAAGAGAAATAACCGATAAATAAATATACAGATTTATTATATATATTAACAATATAGTATTATTTTTTAGAGAGGTTGGTATGAACAAATATCGTTTTATCTTTGAAAATTTTTAATAACATTTATTTTTATTCTGTTAAAGACACTTTTCATATTTAACATAATTTTTATTCTATCGAACCGTATGGATCACACAAATTACATTCATAATTTAATTGTAAATTACGAGTAAGACACTTTTAGTATATATAAGGTTAAAAACAACCAAAAAATTGAATATAAGATATAGAGAAATATATGCATTGAACTCTGTAGAAACTTTATAGAAACTTTGTTTCGCGAACATCGTCAGCGTTAGTGAAAATTTTCTCTTCGCCGGAATACATAAATTTGAAGCATAAAGGAAGACATACGAGCGGCGCATAAATCATTTCGTGATCCCTGTCATTTTGGAAAGAGAAAACTAGAGGCAGATAGACAGAGAGAGAGAGAGAGAAGGAGAGGGAGGGAGGGAGAGGGAGAGGGGGAGAGAGAGAGAGAAGGAGGAAGAAAAAAAGATAAGTAGATTGAATAGTTAAGAAACGAATGAGAGTGATGTTGATGCCAGAAGAGCGAACGCGGCCGCACGAAGTGTTTTGAGACCAAATAAAACCGAGAAAATCGTGGCTGTACGAGGCAACTGTGGTCGAGTCACTTCTCAAGCGCGGTGATCGCGAACACTTGAGCTCCGTCCGGCTGTGAAATCGTCCTGGGCGAATCCCGCTTCTTAAGCTAAGAGCAAGCGCATTGTAAGTTAATGCATACGTAAGGTTCCCGGGCCAAACCAAACACAAGGGAAAATGGAAGATGAACGAGGAAAGTGAGTGAATTAAGATGTTACGCCATTCACTTCGACTTTTCCGCTAAAATTAATGTTTCCGTCGTTGAAACTTCATTTTCTTCGTGCCGTGGTTAAGTCAGTGGCTCAAGTATACCGAGTCGCCTGTTATACAGGTGACAGCTACTTTAACAGTTATGTACTTCTATCAAGAGAAAGTTTCCTTTTTTTTTTGGCTCCTTCTTTGTATCGATCAACGTAGCTCGCGATATAATATTAATAATTTGTATGACAGAGTTACACATATTTATACCGAAATAGTTTTGTAATATTTATCATATTTTACATTTATCAAATATACATTTAAATGTTAAAACGCAAAACGACGTTTTTAAGAATATAGCGTTTTCAGTTTTGAGCGTTCTGTCTTCCGTATGTTCTTGGGTATTACTATTTTCTGACAGTTGAAGAATTACCACCGTGGAACTCAATTTTATGTCGAGAATAAGAGAGCGCAAGCTAATGCATGCGTGCGGACCGCGATTCTGCTTTGTACAAATGCCGCTTGTAACGTGGCACGAGGTAATTCTGTGAAGGAAGGTGAAGAATGAGCGGGGAGTTGAGTGGATAAAGGCGTTACATCATATTTCTCAGTTATTCACGAAAACGTTCCATAACGCGCGAATAATCTGCCATTTTCTTAGGTTTTTTGTTGCGAAAAGAAAATGCCGGTCTCGTACGTATACAATTGAAGCTTTATGCAGTCCTTGACGGTAGTCTCTATAAAAAAAACCATACACTTGGTGTGCATAAATTTTTTTCTGTAGGCAAATACAAAATTTCCAATTTTATGAAGTAAGGCGGCATAAAATCGATTAAAAATATTTCTCGCAGTATAGAACTTATTTATAGAAATTCTTTTAACACACACATATACAATTTCTATGAAACTTGAATATTAATACTTATAGCTTTTTGATGGATCGCGACATTTTCTTGGTGTTTTAATCGAATCCTAGACGTAATGAACACGGCATGTACCGCAACGTCGTCGCTTAAATTTTTCTCACACATCAAGGTAGTATTCCCAAGTCGCATCTCGAAGTCGCTCGCAACCCTCGCATAATATGCATGCATAATGACTCCCCTAGCACGTCCTCGCGAGAAACTGTCCATTAGCTGCGCTCCAGCCGTTCCCCAAGTTTCCACAACGAGGCGTTCGGGACGGAGTGACGTAATGAGGTAATACTTAAATTGCGTCCACGTGCCGTGTGACAGTATCGACAGACAGGACCTTTGGCATAGAAAGCCATCGGTCGGACGGACAGAACTAGGCCGCAAACAATGGCGATGCCTCTCGTTAACGACGAGACGCCGTCCCGTCGGCGTCGCCTGCGACATCATCTGGCGCAGTCAGGATTCTATAGCAGCCTCGTGCGAGTGAGTTCTAGTAAAACCAGTCGTCGCGCGATTATCCGGAGCAACCCGCAGAATAAGTGCGACGAGCCGTCGAATGTATTCCGAGAACAATTTTGAAAGATTACTATTTACAATTATTGCAACTATTGGATCTCGTGTCAGATTGTGAGAAACGTGAAAAATAAGAATGTGTGCGTGATAGTGTATTACAGTTATGGTTATTCACCAAGTTTCATAAAAATGGAAAGATAATTCTGGGAAGCGAATAGCAAGTTTTTAGGAAAGTATAGCTGAATATAAAATTTAAGCTTCAATGGATCGGCGAAGTAACGAGTCGTTTGGATTTTGGAGGTTCGGTTGAACGATTGAGTTAAAATATAGTATTATGACGATAGTATAATACTATATTATACGTATTAAGAAATCAGTTCATACATTAAATGTTTTAGATAATATCTAGTATTCTGTATGTCCTTGCAAAAAAACTCTATATTTATACTAACTTTATTTTTTATTATAAATAAAGTTAAATTTATACAAAATGTAATTCAGTAGAATAAAACCCGTTAAGG
>NW_017276922.1:1764830-1768502 GCF_001594065.2 Cyphomyrmex costatus
GATATTAAGATCTAATAAGATGCTATAGGCATCAAAAAGTTGATTCTCAATTTAACTAAAGTGATATTACTGCGGTAGTGAATATGTATGCGTCAATGCTGAAAATCCATCAGCGTCGCGGGGGGACTACATACGCAGTATATAAATTTCACACAATATAATAAACATTAACATCTTGTTTTCAAGACTCGATTAGGCTTTACACTTTACACTTTCCTCGATTTTTAAATCATACGAGTCAATTATTATTATCTTTCATTGTATTTATTAGAACTCATTAGATTAGAAAATTAATCGCAGATGTTCAGATCAAGTTTAAGAAAATGGTTAATGTACTCACGAGAAAAGTAAGACTTACTAGATATGTGTTCAAGCATTAAATTATTTGAGTCGCTCGTAATAAGAGCTTACAACGCATAAAATTAATTTAAAAAGCGTGGAAAAAAAGCTCTCGGTTGAATTAAAAACTAAATAATGAACTGCTTTTAGTCGTTAAATAAGTAAATAAGTAATAAAACGTATAATTTCCATCTTTAATTAATGTAATTGAGAGCAAATTGATGCAAAAATACGATGTAGAAACATCATATTAATTTTAAATAATAATACAAAAAGAGCTACGAACCTAACGAATTTGTTAAATTTAATGACGTGTGATAATATAAATAAACAAACAATCAAACATACGAAATAATTAATTAAATAACTAAATTATTATTATACGTTATGACTTAAAATCTATTGGTATTATTCTGGAGAATGGTTAATGTACTCACGGGAAAAGTAAAATTTACTAGATATATGTTCAAGGATTAAATTATTTAAGTCTCGCGTAATAAGAGCTTAAAACGCATAAAATTAATTACAAAAAAAGACGTGGAAAGAAAGCTCTCGGTTGAATTAAAACTAAATAATTAATTACTTTCAGTCGTTTAATAAGTAAATAAGTAACGCAACGTATAATTTCCAGTCTTTAATTAATGTAATTGAGGGCAAACAGTTAAATATAAAAATTGATGCAAAAGTACACGATGTTGAAACATCGTATTAATTTTATTTGAACATATAGGGTTCAAGTTATGTTTAAGTATAAATGTAGCAAATATAATATAATTTCGGACATTTAATGAATTAACATGAAATTAATTACCATAAAAAAAAAATTAATTATTATAAATAAATAAATTATTATTTTTATACGTTATGACTCAAAATCTATTAGTATTATTCTGGAAAATGATTGATGTATACTCACGGAAAAAGTAAAACTTACCAGATATATGTTCAACGATTAAATTATTTAAGTAATAAGAGCTTAAACCGTGTAGAATTAATTACACAGAAACATCGAAAAAAAACAACCAACATATGTTTTATATATATATATATATATATATCATAAAAAAATTATATATTTTTATTAGTACCTTAAAACATTTACTGAAATTTTCGGGAAAATAACAAAATATTTTCAATTGCAAAGATAATTCAGATCTTCATAAATTAATATATAACAGTTTATTTATACAATTAGTCAAATGCAATAAATTAATTTTCTTCAGTCAGATATTTGTTTTGAAATACTATTACATAATCGTGATTTTTCATACGACAAAGGTATTTGCGGTCTGAGAAGTTGTTTCATCGAATAGTGAAATAATGGAATCCTAAGTAATAGAGCTCCGAATGGTAGATTTTCTTCGGCACATAACTACGTAATGTAGCAAACTATTAAGGTATTCTAGGCAAGTGCGCCATGCCGCGTGCTCTAATTAATGGCATCCCATGCGCGGCTACCGATTATCTCGCCATGTATAATCTTACCCGACCGAGACGCGACGGTTTTAGACGTCCGTGGGTTTGAGCAGGATTAGAGGCAACATCGATAATCGATTAAGTTTAAGTGCTTGCCACGCCGGCGACTTGTGTAATAACGTATGATTCTTCGAAGACGATCGTCACGTGCTTAAGCACTGCTATCAGAGAAACTTGAGAAACCAGTTATTGCCGCTAGAACTATCTAGTAAATGCGCTCTTTGCGACACTAAGATGGAAACTTTTTGATGCTCTTAAAATAGCGCCGAGAATAAAATGCATTTGAATCCATCAGCGTAGCTGTACAGAATTTTTTTAAAATGAAGTTTTTAATAGAAAACTTACATCAAAGTTATCGCCTGCAATGAATTTTTTATTTTGAATATTAAATATCTTGCTAATAAACTCTTAGACCGATACTTTAAATTAAGAAAAATTACTATCAGTATTCTCGTGCAATATAAAGTATCAGCGTGTAGTATTTTGATAATAGCTTAAGTTCTTATTTTCTTCTCTCATTCTTACGTGAGGTTGCTTGTAAATATGTCAGAGCTGTTCTCTCCTCTCCCATTATAAAGAATCTTCCATTAATTCGACGGATCGATCCATCTCACTTCGCGTGTTAGGAAACTATAAGCTTGGCGTCTAAGTACATTTACAAGACCAAAGCACTCAGTATACTTCTTTTCTCCCTCGATCTTTTACGAAGTCGTTATTGTAAGTTGCTTGTAACGGCCCCGACGAATCCTTCCTTGTTTCAGCAGAATGATATTCGTTTTCCCAATTTCCGTACTGCTCTTATCGCTTACCGACCAAAAATAAGCTGTTTTCCTGAAAGCCTTCTTTTATTTTCACCATTACGTCGAGTACTTCTTTTAAGTACACGGTACAAGTAGCATTATCCCAAAATGTTACATTCCGTAATACAAGTTACAGAAAGAAACAATTTTTGACAAACGAGAAAGATATTTTAATGCTTTACAATATTCCGAAAATACTATTCCGCGAAAATTTAATTAAATTATGGATATTGATCGATAATATTGTATACTATCAATTTTAATGCAGAAAATGATTAGAGGTAATGCAATTAAATAGAGAACATTGAACTTCCAAATTTATCCGCAAAGTATTTGTACAATTCTATGATATTTCAGATATAAACGATTGATAATGTTAGCTGCTGATAATTTAGTAAATGCAAAAGTTGATTTCTCTTGAGTTTTTACGAGCTTATAGGATAAACGACATTTCCTTTTCTCAATACTTTTTGACGCGCAATTGTTTTGAGCGATCTCAGCAATGCAATATTCTTCCGGTTATGACAAAAATTAAACCGTGGTCAAAGCGAGTCAATCTTGACTCAGTTAGACGTATTTTTTATTTTTTATTTTCTTGATTTCTCCCGACGTGCCTCGGGGATACGTCTTGTTCCAGCTTGACTATGGCCCTTAGTTCGATGATTGCTTTGCTTGAGAATAAACCAGCTAAATCCACCGTTCAGCGCGTATAATACAGCTGTTCTTTTTCATTTCACAATCCAGTACACTTTCATAAATTTATAGCCTTTATAAATGCGGCCGTTTTATCAAGTGATTTTATCAGCATGTGAATTTGTGTTTTTTTTTTTTTACAGGCATAGCAGATTTTTGTTTCTGATGAATAAAAGAGTTATTTTAATATTACATTATTTTTGTAATAATTATTACTGTAATAAAAAATAGTATGATAATATAAACAATAGTAGTAACAATGAAGTTTGTATAATACAAACATAATTAGAAGACGGTCAATAACGAGTAACATTGATATAAGTTGTTTAAAATGAAATTATTTAAATTTTCATATATATATATA
>NW_017276922.1:1768697-1837216 GCF_001594065.2 Cyphomyrmex costatus
TATAACAATTTCAACAAATACTGAATATTTTTAACAACACAGACTCTTCATCAGTGGTAAAAAAAATTACAAATATATTTAGTTATTATTTTAATAATTATATAAAAATATATATAAAGAGATATAAAAATATAAGGATAGAGTCATAAATATTAAACATAATAAAAATGTATATTACTGTTCCTTTTATATTTATATCTTTCAGTCTATTGGTTCAAATATTGTAATTATGTATATTTTGTAATTTTATCATCGATAAAGACTTTGTGCAGCCGAAATGTTCGATATTTATTGAAATTGTTCCAAATGTATTTTATTGTAAACAATTTCTGCAACACTGTTTTTTATTTGTGAGCTGTATATGTGTGTGCGCACTCGTGCGCGGATATGTGTATGTATAATATGTGTGTTTGGTCTCTCTTAATTATAATACTTTTTATGATGATATGAATAAAATTAAAAATTCAAAAATTGAAATATTCAATATTTAGGTGTAAAATTATATTTTATTATATTTAGAATGCACTTTACTCTCTTTAATGAAGAATTTGCGTTATACCAGTTTTAAACAATATATTAATTAAATAAGCTGTTATGAAGTATTTCTGTCGCGATACAAAAAAATTCTTGAATTTTTAATGTGCAACGTTTGTGCAGCTATTATTGCTAAATGTCATTTATTCCTTTGTCTTCTCTTTTTCTTTTATTCTTCCATGATGCATTACCCACATGACATATCTCGTTTTAATCTATAAATGTCATTCGCCCTCAACGATGGCAACGGGAAAAAGTATTCTCGGCATAAGGCAGAAGGTCGGCGTCTGGAACAGATTTTTCTGTAACATTAAGAAATTGTTTTTATTTTCTTAAATGAAAACACGCATTCCTTCTGTGGTAACTGCAATCTCGACAAGTACCTACCGCAAGATTTCTAAATTACATTACGTCGTGTTCTCTTTCTCATCTTACGGAAAGTTATCTTTGTAGAATTAAAGTCTGGTATTTCTCTTTCTTATGAGAAAAATTTCTGTCAAGAAGTTAGACTATTTCGAAAAATATCAAAGACAAGATAAACATTACTGTTGTTTCGTTGCTATTATTAAAAATGTAACTCTCTGGATCAATATTATTTTTGCTGAATATTTATATATCTCGTAACTTTAGGCAATTTAGCATAATGCATATATTCGTAGAGCGGGAAACAATTTAGCGTTCCATTCTACTGTAGCTCCAAAAGCGCAATGAATTTGTGCGCGAGACAAAGGACTGCCAGATCGTCGACGTACTACTGCCTAAAAGCCACGATTGTTGCTCCCGAAACGCAATGGGTGCAAACGCCTTTAATAATATCCATCTTTGATGGATGTCATCATATAAAACGTGTAGTTAGGAAGTAGTTTCGTGAATTCTTAGTATTAGTCTATCTCTGGTATATCTTCACCCATTTGACGAGACATAATATTTATGACTTTTGTGTCTCGATAATACTAATCTTATTAAAAGCAATGTTTTTTTCCTGATGATCTTTTTTTCTTTTGATCTTTTTTTCTTTTAATTAATTAAGGAAATTTAAGGGATTCTATAAGCTGTCATATCACACTTGTTTTACATATCACATGTAAAGCATATTGTAAACTTTGCATTTGCAAAATTTGTTATGAAAAATGTTTTTTTCTTCTTGCTTGACGTTATCACAGTTTCAGTTAACGACATTTTTCACGCCAACTTTTTTTTATACGTACATGCGTGTAAGTAAATTTATGGACTCATAAATTTCGCGCGTAAATATAACACGGATGTAGAGTCATGCAAAATATCTTGCAATGGTATTTACACGTGTGCTGTATCACTCAAATTTTCATATATTAATTGTAATTTCGATTCTATTTTTCTTCATGCTATGGATTTTATGTATTTGCACAACACGGTGACAATCAATAAAATGGTATAACGCTAAAGCGGCGGAAACAAATCGTATTCATAATGCTAGGTGGCAAATTTATAGATTTATTGTAAAGAGTATGGGAATAGAAATATATTCCGATATCGTCAGAGATATTGATATATTCTTGTTATGGAGATATTATCTTTATTTATATTTTTTTTTTTATGTAATCGATGCATTGATGATCGGATGAGTTGACAGTAAAGTTTTAATTCGGTACACAAGTGTGTGCCAATCGCAAAAGATTATATAAATTAAAAATTTTTATATTAAATATAAATCACAATACATGCGTTATAATATCTTTATTAATATAATTAAACTAATCAATATAATTCATCTCTTTTTTAAGTTATTACTTATAAACACTCAATACTCAATATATTATCAATTTAATTTGCATTGATAATCATATTATACATACATATATATTTAAATATCAAAGTAACCGTGTCAAAATTAATATGCATGTTTTGTGTACCGTGTAAGTATCGAAGAGTCAAAGTATATAAATCTCAGGATATAAAGATTCCTCCTTATAAACTCGTGCATCGCGTCAGTTTTAAGATCCCGCGTGGCAATAAAAACGATCGATAAAGTAGCAAACCGAAATGACAAGCCAAACGAATGACGAGGCGATAAAATTCTAGGAGCCGAGTCTCTTCGTTTAATATCGGGTGACACTTATGGTATCCCAATACGAAACTCGCGAATCCGTTGGCGTGGCTGGCTGCAACACGCAGCTAGAATATCAAATAGATCCATAGCTCTCGGTAGACAGTCGACTATGTAAGATAAACGAGGCAATATGGCCCGTGACACTCACTAACTGCCGGATTTAGTGAGCTCGATAACCGATAACTTTCTTATTAAATCGGCTCGGGTCGGGTTATCGGCGCATAGTACCGGACTGCTCTAAAGTTCCCTTATGCCGCATTGTTGGCTCTGAATTACGTAACCGTAATGCAAATTAACTATATACGATAAGAAACTGCGAGCCAGACATTGAAAAATAATATTATGTACATAATACGGTGATAAATAATGATGAGTTTAACAACACGCGCAGTGCCATTCTTCCAAATGCGAATATGAACTTAATTAGCTTTTAATGCTTAAACTTGTGACGAGAATAATTTAAAATAAAGTAACAATTAATGATATGTTTCATCAGAATTAGATCTATAGAAAACAAAACAAATTCTAAATATGCTATCACATATATTATTACATGTTATTGGCAATAATTACGTGAAATAACGTAATGTTATAATATTATGTATAAGCTTACAATGCTCGTAATATAATAATGTGATAAATAAATGTATTGGGGACATAGCAGAGCTGAAATCTGTCTCTATGTTAAAATTTTGATAACGTTGAATTGTTCGATTGTAAATATCACGTATTGTAAATATATTTCAATATATAATATATTAGGATACATGAATGTTCGAAATGAGAAATAAGTACGAGGTTTTTCACTATTTTGTTTTATCTAATAAAATATTGTAACACATTGCTTCTATTTGATTAAATTGGAAATCGATAATACGTTTATAATAAATATCGATTGAATAGTTATTAATAATATTGTAAAAGTATTGGTAACAAAATTGTTTGCAGTTAATATATTTTAAATTAAACTCCTATCAAGAATTATTCAAAATTAAAAATTATTATTTTTATTGTCACAGTTAATTTTTATCTAAATCTATATTGTTTTTATACGAATATGTATGTTTTAAACATATGTATAACAAGTAATATTGCATAAATATAATTTTTCGATTTTTGCTTATTAATATTTTTTATATTATGCACCAAAAAAGCCCCATGAACAGTTAAAGTAAAAACTTTTATGCAATTGTATAGAGAGGAGCGAAACTTCGTTTCAAAAGGGAGAGGTAAATATTTCACGACCAACCTTCTTTTCTCCGACATTTAGTCGCAGGCCTGTACTTCGGCCGAGGAAGGAAGTTATTAATCTGCGAGGAGTCAATCCTTCTCTTACTTCTTGTAATTCACAGTCGGCCCATTGTATTCGCTCAACTGCAATTATGCGTTCGCGCTGAATTCGTCTGTAACTTGCGCCTGCATGCATATTGCAATCTCTGTATTTTCCCTCGCAAAAACATTCGTGCATCCAATTGTATGACACGGCTTTGCGATGCATTCGTACGGTTCAATATTGTCGTGGATAACTGACGGAGATACTTTTTACTACTCGTCAATGAAAAATATTTCTAGGCGCAGAGATTAAATTGAGTCCTTCTTATTCGACATAAAAATAGAAAAGCTTTAACGTTATAACTTTAACGTAATATCGTAATAAAATTAAATAAAATGGAAAATGACAACTAGGAAAAATGATAAAATATATTATATAAATAAACAGATCATATTTTTATCGAATCTTTTAATATTATCATTGAAGTACTAAAACATGTTTCACGTTGACGTTAATAATGTTCGTATTAAAGTAACTTCACTAACAGTGAAGTTATATGTTACAATAATAATTATCTGTTTGTAAATTAATCACTATTATTTATATTATTTTTTAATGAATATAATAAAGTAGTAATTGTTTCTCCAAGTGAATTCTAAAGCATTATTTATTTTTACAGAAATATTATTTTATAAAATTCCATCTTCTAATTTTTTAGTAATGTAAACCTACAAAAATATACAATATACTATAAAAATCTTTCGATAAAGAATGATAGATGATTTAAAGATAGCGATTGTTTTTTATTTCGTGAAATAGGGAATTCAAGGTGATTGACGTTTTTAGGTGAATCCAGAGATTTATCGAATGCTTTATATGATTTAAAATTTAAAGTCCTCATTGAAGTTATTTTTAATTTTTTATTTAATGTTTAACGGAATGCATATTATTTATAAATTTACTTTTAATAAAAAAATTTGATTTTTCTAAGTCCTTTTTACTTTTAATACTATTATATAATTAAAGTTTATATGATGTATACAAATAATATCTTTCAAAATTTATACCAATTCCATATTCTCATTATATGTATCTTAATACATATAATTATATATTTTATGGAAAAAAAACCGAATATTAATCTCTAGATTATTGCTTTTGATTTTATCAAATTTTTATAACTACAATATAAATTATTAATACTTATATATAAAATTATATTGTATTAAGAAAGAACTTTGAGTGCAAGATCTTTGTCTTTTATCTTCCATTGTAATATGCTGCTCTAAATTGACATGCCGAGAAATGTAATTTTATTCAATAAGAGAGGGAGCGTAAGAAAGAAAACAAAGATAACTCGAATCTCGAACGTGCAGGAGAACACAAAAAGCTAGATAACTTAATATTTAATGAAACTATAAAATCTCTCTCTTTCTTCCTTTCCCTTTCTCTCTTCTTCTCGAAACGTAATGTAGAATAAACGAAAATGCACCGTGATTAAAATATTGCTAAAAAGCCATCTCTGTCATAGATCCCGAATTAAATATGAATAGGAATAAAAGTGCGAATATTAGTTTAATAAATTAAACTTTTTTATGCGCTTGACAAAATTTTATTCGATGAATAACCAAGCGGAATTCATGGATAAAATATGCTATGAAAAGTAAAATATTTACGCGAAGCGAAACGTGATAATAATATTTCATCATGGGCACTGATTTGATAGTCTTTATTACTGTGCATATTTCGAAAGTTGAACAATTTAAACATGATAAGAAAAAATTTTAAAGTACCCGCACGTGGAGAAAAGTTGTGAATTGAGATGCGGGTCCAAGTATCCACAGGTGTTGCGAAAATCGATAAATGGATGAAGTCTGCAGTTTTCTCAGGAAATTTCAAGTTCTCGATTAAGACCTAATTCGGATTAATAAAAGTAAAAATTTGTTATAAAAGAATCGTATAATTGTCGCAATTATGGATTATATGGTTACTATCTTTTTTAAATTTTTTGTCTAAATAAAAATTGTATTTATTGAATAAAATAATGATTGAAAGATGTATTTGATAAAATTAATTTATTATAAAAGTAAATAAGTATGAAAACGTATCTATGTTTATAGATTTACATGATAATACAAGAAATGATTAAAGTATTGTTTTTGGCAAATTCTTCAATTTAGAATTTAGTGAAAGTATAATTGAACTCATTTTTTTGTAGCATTTCAATTTAGCTTCTACGAATATTTACTGATTAAAGAAAGTATATAGAAATATATTTGTTTTTTTATAACATTTTGAGCAATATAAGGTAAGACACGCGGAAGCGCGTGTTCTATTAGAGTCGAGAAATTCCAACTATTTTATATTTGCAATTGTGTAAAAGCTATACACAATTTACGTAAGTCTCTAAGTTCGACCATTAGGACAATTTACAGTAATTATCAGTAATGGCCAGTAGCTATTGGTTTGTAATTGACTAAGTGAGAATCAAACATACCGGGAATGGCTGCTCTTGGGATGCATGTATAATAAACCCATTAACGCTTTTCTCATCGGTCCTCGTTCTGATAGTTATTATGTCTGGTAGGCGCAAACTGCAATTTATTTGATAATTCGAAGCCGCAAAATAAATTAAAAACTATCTGGCGCGCGGTTCCTTCTCTTTTCATTCTCTTGCTCTTTCTAAAAGTTTTCTCGACTTTGTTCTAAGACGAGATGGAAGTGCATATAACAGTGGGACGATCCGAAAGACAAGAGGCAAAGGTACCTTGTATTATCATTGCGAATGGCATGATGGTTACCGCTCTTCTCTTTTTCGTTTGATTGGACGAGGAATTGCCGGCGGTGATCGAGCAATGTTATCCATCTCAATCAAACGTTCTCATCGAACTCGCAGCGGCATAAAAGGAATTCCTGTGTACGCGTAGTATACCTTGTGTACCCGCAAGATACCTGCCTGCACTCTTGTAGCTTTGCCCTCAAGCAGCGATGCTTTATCTAGAAAACCGAGGAAATCCTGCGACAAGCTCAAAGTGAACACGAGCCCACAACAACGATCCCCACAATGTCGAGATTTTATCAAATCCCCGAGGCAATAAATATTGTTGATTTTAACTTTTCGTTTTGAAGAATATGTGCGTGTTGTTTTGAGCATTTGATGTCATATTCCTAGATTTTCAATGTGATAATAGTTTTAATCTAGCGTCTTTTTCGAGTTTTATTAAGACGTGATAATCGAATATGTCACTTTTTAGAATTTATTAATCTTAAATGCTACAAATTGTTTCTGTTCACTGAAAGGATGATTTTGCTGAAGAATCTAAAAATTTGGCTAACTATAGGTTTGAAAATAATTTTGTTGAATTATCAAAGTAATTGTATAAGACGCCAAACTCTGATTGCTAGAATGTCAAAACTTTTTGCATTGTTCAATATGTTTGAAATTTCTATATAATTACTTTGATGGTTCAACAAAATTATGTTGAGATCTGTATCTACTTAAAATTTCAGATATTTCAACAAAATTATTCTTTCTGTATATTTTTTTTGTTAGACAATTATTTGTAAAGTACTTTCGAATCATATTATTTACGAAAATAGTGTAATCGGTTAAATTTGGACGGCATATTAATTTTTTTATAATTTTACAATATATTAATTAATAACAAATAAAAATATACAATAATTGATTCAATTTTTAACAATATGTAAAAGAACCAAAAAGAGCATTTATTTATGGGAGTCAGGTAATCTCGGCAAACTTACGTTCTGTAACATGAAGACCTTATGAAAACCATCCTTCCGGCTATAAATATCGATGATTTAAAGTATGCAGTTCGCGTTTTTCCATTTTACTGTAGCAGATCCACCGTTGATGTCAGAAAATATACACATATATTCCCGCATTGAGATTTATGTTTATAGAACTTCAAATGATATCTCCGATCCCCCATAAATGTCATCGACGATGAGAATATCAGTTTTTTTTTTGTTGTACGGTTGTATGCACAAGATTTAATAAAAGATAAAAAATTCACGCAAAATATTCATAATAAATTATCGAAATAAAAAAATTATAATAATTAAATAGAAATATTATAAATTTCCTCGAATATGACATAATAAATATTGATAAATAGTATTTTATAAAGCGCTGCTTGTACTTTAATACGTGTAACAAAGATCTGTAATGTGTGACAAATATTAAATTAATTCTGTCAATTTATATTTTAAATTTATATTTTAAAATTTTACTTTTGTGCATTTACGCCTTGGAACAAGCTTTACAATTATTTGCCAGCGATATTATAAAAAAGTTAGTTGAAACTTTTTGTTGCTTACCCTGGAAACGTAAGACATCGTCTATCGCTAGTTCGATCATGCAAACGCGATATTACCAGTTGCAGATTTCATTTGAGTTTAGTTTGAAATGAAATTCGCTGAATTGATAATTACTCCGTTTATGAGATCAGGAAAGTTGCTTGTGTGTGTGTAGTTACGACATAGTTACTTCGATTTGTATTAAACAAGTAATATCGTGCTACACGCTTGATCGCTTTAAGTTTAATTAACTTGATTTGCCGTATACGTATCGTTAATCAACTGCGAATCGTTCAAGTATTCGTAATAATCAGATCGCTCATCGTAAATCGTTTAGTAAGCTGCGGAACAAGCAACGAATTATTTCATTTCAAAAATTCCGAGCTAGAAAGAATTCTGTCGCACTACTGCTGTAAATTGTACTCGGCATTGTTCTCGCACGGCGTGCATTATTTTCCGGGAAAATTTATGACGCCGCCAACCGAAACGCATTAACGGTCGACCGATAATGCGGTCGACGATCAGACCATCGTAGGAATTTGAGAGCGGTTGATCGTTATTAATGCCAAACTGTGTAGCAAATATGAGCTACACACATTAACTTTGCGGAGACATTTTTTTTTAAAGGATCTCAGTAAATATGCATATCAAAACAAGAAATATAATATTCTTCTTCATATGAATACTGTTAATTTCTACTAAATACAAAGAATGCTAAAGGAACTATAAATCCAAACTTTAGACACTTATCATCAATAGTCATCAAAATTAGTAAAAGCTGACAGCTAATAATAGATTACAAAATTAACTGTTTTCCAATTATAAAAGTTATAATGACATTGAAGATTATGAATAACATAATGATTTCAAGAGTTTATTAATTTTCTTTAAATACGACATACAACTATGAATTAATGATCCTTTTGTTAACTCTTTTATACCTGATTTTAATTTAAAGGGAAACTTTATTAAAATAAAGAAAACTAGTTAAAAAAAACTTATTTTTCAATTTACTATAAAAGCACCTTATTAAGTAATTCATAATATTAAATAATTTTTTTCCGAAATTTAAATTATTTTTTTTAGTATGTACATTATTATTATATACTATTTCTCTTCCTTCTCTCTCTCTCTCTCTCTCTCTCTCTCTCTCTCTCTCTCTGAACTTCGACGATATCAATAGAATTAAATAATTTTAACAGAAAATGTTTTCAAATTTGATGTACGTCATAACGTCAAACCTAAAAGAGTTAAATTATAAACGATTTACTTTTATTGTATTAGCAGCTCTTATATTTTCAAAATCTTTACTGTAAACTATCCGAGTATATTATTGCAAAGAATGTTAAAGATACCATAAATTTGGCGAGTAATTCAATGTTCATACGCTTTCATTCCCGAGAGATTAAAATCGTTTTTATCTAAACGTTTGAAAAGGTACAATATCGCAACTGTATAACGATCGACAGATCATTAATTACAAATCCATCATTACTTTATTATAAAGTACGGTATCTAAAGTGCGGCAGTAGAATACATGTTCCTCCTTTATTATGCAGGAAATCTTTTTACGCTGATCGAACATTTTTCGTGATTATGTAAACGTAAGTTTAACCGTAATCCGTCAGAGAGAAAATTGACGTACGAATATAAATCACATTGCGAACGAACTGCATAGACAGATTGAAGAAGAATTAAGTATTGGCTGACTTTGGGTTAGTATAACGGATCTAGGTTATGTTTCCATAGGATTAAGTTCACACTATATTCTGTAATGTAATGTAAATGTAACGTTGCATTAAATTGCGCCATAAGTAAACTCGTCGAAGTTCCTAATCTAAGCTCTCATCTTTTAGCGATGCGAATTTCCCATAGCCTGAATTTTCTAAAATGTACAAAATATTTCGCATAAATTCAGATCTTATTATAATATATCCGCTTGTATAATCCTTATGATGGTTGTGGGATTAAATTCGGGTTGAAAAAAATTTTTATCTTTAACATGTTCATTTTTAGCTACTTTATTAGAAAGGATATTTGATATAAATTTTTGTAATCAAAAAATTAATTTTTTACAAATAAAAGTAATTACATATTTATTATATATAAAACTTGTTACGTAAAAAAATATTTATATTTTACGTATATATTATACGCGTTATGTAAATATCTCTTAAGATATCAGTGTTATTATGTTATATTAAGTATAATTTGCATAACGGTTTACGTAAATTGTACATTTCCATAAATTAAAATCGCTTTAGGGTTGATCTCCCCGCTGATTACACAACGCGTTTGATGATTCAACGATTACTAGTTACCGTTGTAAATGTAGCATAGATGAACTAGTCGTGCTCTCTCAATATGTGCCCAATGCAGAAGCACATGATTTAATTACATGATGAGATTGTTATTGAAGTGGCATTTATCAAAATGATGGATGATGTTTAACGATCCTATCCAAAGTTCGCGATAAAATTTCAGCGTTCAGTTGCAATGTTTCGAAGTTTAATATCGCTGGAGCTCACCAGGATAAATGATGTATCGCGCGTGAATTTTCGATAGATTCACATATCCATGTATGGTATACCTATAATTCCTTTGAAACTAAACAATAAACGGCAGAATGCGCAACTAATTTTTTGCCGAAAAAATACAATCATAATCCGTATCACCAACCGTGAAAAAAGCGTTTAAATTAATTCGCCGCATAGTAGATTCCATTTTTCTGTCGCTACAATGTCAGGTTTGCGCTTTTCTTTTTTCTTCCCTTGCAGTTTCGCATTTCGACGAGGCTACCTCGGACGGATTCATGGAAAAACTGGGCCGTCATAGAGCTGGTCTCGTGCCAGAAAACTGGGAAGGGAAGCGGATTTATATCTTAGCACGTTTTATTTGCGGACCTGTGAATCTACTTACGGTGAACTCTATGAAAAAAGGAGATGCAAAAATTGCGCTCCTGTAATATATTAAAGCAAAAATTACAGTAGATTTTAAAAAATTATCGCTAAACTTAAAGTGGGAATTTTTTTTAAACGTACCATGTTCTCTCTGTATATATGTTCTCTTATATATGCGTATATGCATATCCTTGATACTTCGTGCCGTCATTAATATATCACGTACAGAGTATTTGTGTGGCACTTTTTTGCGAGACAGTCTGCATCGTTACGCCGATTTGTTTCTTATTGATCCGGCGTCGAAGTATGGCCTTAATGCACCGGCATAACGACGAATATGATAATATATAAAATTACGGTGCCATTAGCATAGCCCACACGCGCGCGAAACCACGCCGGTACACGGCTGATTCACGTGTCAGCGTGTGCACGTATGCCCGTGCCTTCGTTATCTATGCTGACCACATGCCGCGTAATCTTCTTCATTATATCTGCCGGGTCGTTTTGCATTTGCATTAAACGAAAATGTTTGTATACGCGTCGTGGCAAGATAACGTCTGGGACTCTCGCCCGGGGACTATGCGGCCCCGTTTTTGCATGGATTCTATTTTAGCCATAACTGTAGAGATTTTGCATAGCGCAGAAAATCTCAGCAAGTGTTTGTGAGATCGGATAGATGGCAATATTATTCGTGTAACGCGAGCAGTGCAGGTTTCACCGATATCAATTAAAATTAAACTAACATACTTTAAATTAATGTAAAAGAAAGCCTTAATTCTTGTAACCCTTTTTCCAATTCAATTTTTGAAATTATTTATATTTTTTTTATTTGTATTTTTAAAAAACTTGTTTACAGAGCCGAATCTAATCTTAAGATTACACATTGATTAATAATAATAGGAGAATCTGTCATATTTTATAATTAATGAAAGACGTATTTATAGTAATGAGTTAGAAATTAAATATTTTCTTAGACTACAGAATGCAATTACACAATTGCTTTTACGTATTACGTTTTCAACAACTTTAAACAATAAGTTTAAAATATTTTAAAAGCAAATTACTTATTTGATCTTAATCTTTATTTCGTGCAATGAAAGAATTTGGCTACCTAAGTTCAAGAAAGATAAAAAACAGCAATTCTTGCATAAGAGCGTTTCAGGATAAGACTTTGATCGGACAAGCAGATTGCGAATCACTTCGCGACGACGACAGTATGATATACGGTGCAACGCGAACCGCAAGATTATCAGTAATTGCACGCGTATCGCGTGTTAAGTGTAAATTTGTTTTATCGCCAGCTTCGTACTTTGTTTCTCGTATTTGCAAAGTATATCCATCCGCACGTAGCGCTGATTCTCGCCACCGTAAAGCAAGCGACATATGCGTGATATTGCACGCAGAGAACACTGAACCTTCGCGATCTCTACGCAAATATATACGTGTATGTAAACGGTGGCAACCATGATAGATTATCGTATAAGTCACGTAACGCAAAGAAATGTCTCGCGGTGATAATAATGTCGCGGGATAAAGCGACAGCTTGCATCTTGCGTGTCTGAATCGCAATAAATCGTGGAAAGCGTGATCGACAATTACTAGGCAATTCACGTTCGCGCGAAGACGAGTTATAGATTTTCTACAATAAATCATTACCTAAACTTAAGTAATGATTAAGCCGTAAAAAATTGACCAATTATAGTCACACATGAGAACAATAATTGAGTATAATTGGTTAATTATACATACAAGCAGTAGACAAATAAACATTTTGGATTTGCTACCGCTTACGTTATTGCCTTACGATTTTTAATGTGATTGTCCGAATCGCTTTTCTACTTACATCGTACTGCTTTATGTTCTTCTGCATGGCTTGAAAACTGGATCCGGACTGAGCAAATGAACGCAAATGAACGCAGAAGTCGTGAGTATGCAAGTTGAAGCAAGTTGTCCATTCGCGTTTGTTTGCACTTGTTCGCTTGGTTTAGATCCGGCTTTAGTTGCATGTCTGCAATGGGATAATTCTCATATGTAACATGTGCAAAGTACGGTAACAATAGGTCCATTTTAGACGTGCGCGTCTGAGCTCTACGACGTACAAATAGCGAGAATCACATTAGAGCAGCCATAATAGGGTGGATTAAAGTGAAAATTTTGTGTTGTCATTTGTTGGTGTCATTGCCATTTGTTGGTGTCATTGTCATCGTCATTGTCGTCATCGTTGTCGACGAGGACGTCCATGAGGAGTCAGGCAAGCGTCGCTTTTACTCACACAGAAACGCGCCGCAAGAGCTTTACACCATCTCGGAATTTTCGGCAGGTTCGCGAGCCAGGAAATTCCAGCGGCGGTAATTAACGTGAGCACTTTAGCGTATGTTCCTGTACCAGGGGCCAGACAAAGGGTTAGAGAGTACGGCAGCTCTGCCGGCTCTTCTCACAAACATTGTTGTGCTGAAGTGCAAGTTCGATGGCCGAGCCACTCCGTTTCCAAAAAGCTCGCGAATCACAGCGCGCTCTTTCTTCTATTTTTGATCCTCGGCAATATTATGGGGAAACTCCGATAGTTTTACGTGGAAATTTCGCTTATTATATATTTGCTTATTATATATTTTCAACTATGTAGTTACGGTACAGAGGAAACGGAGTATTTTAATAAAAATAACGAAGAAAATCGATCTAGCACGATGAGCGAAATTCATTTGTATCCGTGATAACTTTTTTCGCATCCTTTGTACGGCGAGCATAAAGTTTAGAAGGCTACATTTATTTCTGCAAATCCTGCACGAAACTCACTATGTTCTTTTACGAGAGAGTTTGTCCCAGTTTCGTTCTCGTTTGTCGGCTTTATCATGTAAAATTTTAGCTTGTCCGCATCCGCTTTATATTATCGATTTCCCTACGTGCGTAACGACAAGCAAAGCAAATTTAATTTTGTTCAGATATTACTGTTTATTTTTCGTATCGATATCGCTTAATTTCTCTTGTATTTTTATTGTACTTCTTAATAGAATTTAATGTCATTCGTTTGTTACAACAATGATGTAACTGAAAAATTATTATATTTTTTATAATAGTTGATCGCAGAAAATGCATGGAAATATAAAGAAAGAAGAAACTCTAAAGGACACATATGTATATATATATTTTTTTTTATTCCTCTACAATCAATTATTACATCGAAATTACATTTTATTAAAATAATAGTTAATAGAAGGTTCCATAAATATAAAACAATTAAAATAATAAACGGCAAAGAGCCAGTAATATACCAAACTAAAACTTTAATATTAAAACATGTAGCTACAAATTAGACGTTTCGATTCCGATCTGGTCATTTTCAATGTTACAATTTTCACAATTACAATTTAATACAAATATATGATATTATTAATACAAAATTCGTTATCCTATAAAATTTGACAGTATATCAGTTCGTGCTTTGAGTCAATAAGATGAAAATTGGAATGTCAGATAGTATAAAATATGGTATTCTTGTCAATGGAATAAGAAGTGTCCATATATAAGTAAAAGTACATTATAAAAATACATTATAAAAATAGCGATATGATACATTTTATTAATATTCTAAAATTTTATTTCAAACATTTAAACTTTTTTTCTGGAAAACTTTGTCTTCAAAATTACGTCATTGTTATAATGATACAATTTTTTACATGTTTATTCTATTAACTATCGTAACAATACGGCTAGAAAAAAACACAGTATTTCTGTACCAAAAATCAATTTACTTTTAATACACATAGATATTATTTAAATAAAAAAATATTTATATCTTTATATTGCTGTACTACTGATATATATCTATGTTTAAATTGCTGCACTCTGTCGATAGAAAATTATTCCTACGGGAAAGTATTGAATTGTCTTCGAAGAGATATCATGTTATATCGAAAAAGATACAAAAACGCAAGCTTTTAATTTTCTCGCTACGTCGCACCAGTCTGCTATATCGTCGTTTCACAGTTCCCTATCGTTTTTCAGTCCCAAAGCACAAATCGATGGCAGCAAGAAGCACGAAGGAAACGAAACGTGAACGGTTGTATATTTCTCTCGTAGTGGCTTCGTGAAACGATTCGCGTCATTAGCTGCCGCGTTTCCACCGATGACTTTACGATTACTCGTACCGACTGGCTTCATTGATTTTATCGGACCTCATTCGTGTTGAGCAACATAGGGACGTCGTATATCATACGATTTACGATTGCTTTTGGTTATCATCTAAAATCCCAAGAGTTTTGACTGTAAATATAGAAATATACTATAGTATATTTCAAATCAATATGAAATACATAAAGATTTTTTAAATCTGATTCACGAACAAATTCGAGAATAGGTTTGTCATTATTATGAAAATTTCAAGTTTTGATTCTATAAATATTTGGAAAAAAATATTTATTATTATATTTTAAATATATTATAAAAATTTGTTAAAAATCGACTTGAGAAACATACGATAATATAACTTTGCCATTACGATAAATCTTTATTAGGTAAAATTTTGGAGTTTAAATGCTATAAATCTATTTAACATGTAATTTTCGCGAACATAGTTTTATTATCTATTATTTTATTAATTAATGTACTGATTATTAATAATGATAGTAATATCAGATTATGTATGCTCTGTAGAGTGTATATTTATTTCGTCAGTTATTATAATTGAAGAACGTAAAAGAACAATGCGGCTAAAAGCGGCCATACAGCTGCATGGCGAATCGCAGATTATCGCCAGCAGCAGCACACCTCATAGAGGGCCACCGTTATTTTGGTTGATCGATGTATTGCACCTGCGTTCCACTGATTTATACCAAGCTCCAATGTCGCGCGGCACATTTTAATCTGCCTTTCTCGAAAGCGCCGTGACATTCGTGTGCAATTCAAGAAAATTAGTCGATATCCATAGGGCTTTTCCATCACTTGATTTCTCAACTAATAAGAAAAGATACCGAAACGCCCCTCTTCTAATTTTAACTTTGAATATGTGATTTTAATGAATTTTTAATACTCTGCCCATTTGCACTTTTAAGAGGTAAAATACTCTTCAGAAAAAAATTGGTTATTCGTATTTCAAAGCGAAACTATGAAAGATAGAAGAAAATGTTTGAAATATAAAAGTTGAATTGTTTCAAGAGTACTTTATAACAATAATAATTTAAAAAATTTGTTTAAATGAAAACATTTTTATTTATAAAAAAATAGTTCTATTTATAAAAAATAAAGTTTGTAATTGTTTACATTATAATTATTGAGTACTTTTCAAATTTAACTTTTATTTTAAACATTTTTTTTATTTCACAGTGCGACGATATTCGCTTTGAAATATAGTAAAATAACTGATTTTTTAAAGAGGAAGTTACATCCCTAAAAACTGTTAACGTGAACATATATAAAAAATATGTGTATACCTTATTTTTACCTAGAAAATAACATATTCATAGCTCGTCGAAGTCGGAGAGAAACCCTTCGGTGCTTTTCCTTATAAGTACACTAAAGTAATGATCTTTTACAACAGAATTTTTTTATAAAGCCGATATTGTACTTTTTCATTCTTTTTCTCTTTTATAACTCTATTCGGTATTTGCTTTGAAATTTCTTAAATTGATATTTGCAGTCTACTTTAAATTAATTCATCTTTTCATCAATTGCTTAAAGTTAACATAATAAAATGACTTTTTTATTGAAGGTCAAAATCTAAAGAATAAGATTTTACAATCTGTGTAAGATTGTGAAAAATATTTGTTATAAACAATTTTTTACGTTATTTATTGAAGAAAATGTTTAAACCCATTAGATCAGCGAATACTGATTGGGTTTAAAAGTATTTATCTTAATTGAATATCTACATTTAGATTCATTTTATATTTTATAGTTTCACCAAAAAATATTAAGCTATATTAAATAATACGGTAGATGTTAAATAGTTATTAAGAAAATTAAATATGATATTATTTTAATATTAGGCTAGAATATTAGTCAATTCTCTTCGCAGCAAGACGATTTGCGTTACGTAGAGCTTAGTCTGTGAAATTGTTTCGTGTAAATCCGCAACAAGCGTATCATCTTTCTTCTCACTTAATCAAGTGCTTGTTCACGTTCCTCCAGTCGATTTTCTCCTAGCGTGTATCGATGTAGAAGTCAGTTACGAAGCCAGGTACCAGCCGCAATAACCAGCTGCTTATGAATAGCCGGTCGCTGGACGATCCATCACTTTACGCTTCCAAGTAACGCTCTCCTCACGTTCGATCCATCAGCCGGCAGCTATTTCTTCAGCCGCCTTATCGCCCTTTTGAACAACGATTCGCCCTCTCTTCAGTCATCTATATCACGGGGTTGGCTGAGTCTGCGAGAAGGTTATTAATAATTTCCATCGAATCGAAGCACCTATGAGTACAGCGGCAAGTGCAGCAAACGCGAAGATACGAGCGGCAATACGCGATAATCGTTACCTGGCGGATCTACGGGCTCTCCAGTTAGATTGAATCCGGAGACGAGAGATTCTCGAGAATTCGCGAGATCGACGTCTCTCTAGAAATAACAGTATAACTGAGGACACAAGACCGTCGCATGTTACGACGTCGTCGATAACGAAATATGGCGATTACGCGCGTCGCGGTCGAAGTACATTTTTCGATATTTTTATCGAGTACGTACAGTCCGATAGAATATTGTGCTGGATCTACCGAAAAGATGAAATTTACGAGAAATCCGGCAGCGCCGCGGCCGGTGGCGGCAGCGATGGCGGCGAACGGTACGATTTATGTGTCTGTATCCAGGGATATGGAATTGAATATCCGAAGTTTGAGAGTGCTCGCATTTCATAATCTGAACTTCATACTTACTTAACTCGCATAATATTTTATATATTCTTATATATAATGTGTAACTGTCTTATTTATTTAAGAAAATGTAATTAATAATAATTTCATTTGAATAAATTATTGTTGAAAAATGTTCTCTGATGAAGGCGTGAAATCAAGAATTAACGAATAAGTGTCAGATAACAACACTATAATATTTAAAGTTTCTTAATGAGGATTTTGATCTGAAACTCTGTGGGGTGAAATATTACAGTGTTGAATATGTATTTGTTCAAAATATATTCGTTTCCAATTACGGATATCTATAAGTTTTTATAAACAAGAGCGTCAAGTACCGTTTCGTTAAATTTATAATTTAAAAGATGGTAATTTATTCAAGAGTTTTTTTTTTAATTCGTGTTTTAATCGTCCATTATCTCTGACTTTACAGGACATCGAATTTGCTGAACTTAAGACACAATTTGTTCTGCGGGGAAACTATGATCACATTGGGTTCTTAAATAATAAATTATATGAATTCGTCGGTCTCTACTTAATCTTTCACACTTGGTTCAAGCACCTTCAACAGCACAGAAAGTCTGAAATTAGTAAGATGCAGGAGCTTTCTCGCATAAACCATTTTGATGTAATGGTGCGCACTCTCATTCGCTAGTGCCTTTTCATTATTCGTCTCTGTTAGAGTACAGCCTGGAGTTTCAAATTCACGATGTAGATCAAATTGCTCTTAAAATGAAAGCATAGTTCGCAGATGCGTTTCACTTACCTAATGCATTATTTGTGCCCTCGATTAATCCTTTTAGCTTGGTACTGGTTTATCACTATGGCTCGATAATCAGGAGATGTTCAGTATTTTACATTTATATCAATGCTTTGAATCACATTAAAAATAACTATTTTATAATAGGAAACCATACCGTTGATACGTTGACAACTTTTCGTTATTGATTTTTTAAAAAGGGAAAGATTTGAAAAACGAGGCGCTAACCAACGCCTATGCGAACATTTATCATTGTTTTCCTGCAGTTGTCGAAGAGATACGGATTTCAGGGAAATGTACATTCATCCGAAATTTATTTTTATTTTAAAGATCACGTAAATTGTTCGAACGTTAACAGTTCAAAAACACTTTTATAGAATTATAAAAATCTATTCATTGCATTGCAGTAAAAAGACATAATAACTTATTGATTTGACTTCTTAATGTTTTTAATAAAATTTAAATAATTTGGCATAACACTGACCTAATCAAATTGTTGACCAAATTTTGTGTATTAATTTTAATAAATAACTATTTTTATATACACTTTTTTAAAAATAGACAAAGTTTTAAAATAAAATTGAATAATAGTTTAATAATATGATAAATATAGTTTGTTTTAATTTTTAACTTCTAATTTATTCGTACTTTATTTTTACTATGAGAAATTTATGCATTTTAATTTAATTGAGTTTAATAAATTGAGCATCTTAATGAATTTCTATTTATAAAAAATATCTACTCGTAGAAATTTTTGGACATCATTTGGCAATTTACTAACTCAATTATTTCGATTCTTCTTGAACGTTGTTTGACAGTTCACTGACTCAGTTATTTGAATCGTTCTATTTACATCAATTTTAGTTTGATATAATAGTTATAAAAGTGGCACATATTATATATTGTAGCATAAATCCTCGACTGTTTTTTTATAAAATAAACGGAAAATACAAAATTTTTATTGATTTTATATGGAAGCTATTTTTTATGTCTTATATAATTTTAATAATATATGGTGTGTGTGTGTGTATATATATATATACATATATATACACACTATATATATATAAAATAAAATAATAACTTATGCCATATATATATATGACATAAGTTATTATTCTATTTTCTTATATATTTTTATAATATTGCACAATAAAGGTCAGTAAATTTAAAAAACGTCGGGAGAAAAATGTTAATATGCAACCACATAATTAACGAACATTTTGTCTGTGTCAAAAATCCTTATATATTTTTGACGAAGTTGAAATTTACATTAAAAAATATCTCCATAAAAGTAAATCACGTAATATTTTAGTTTATATAGAATCACACATAGTCTTCAATTTCGAAATAAACTATTGTAAAGATTTTTTCTCTTTTTTTTTCTTCTCTCTCTCTCTCTCTCTCCATTTAATAGAGATTGTAGATAAAGAATATTTTATAAACTAATAAAATATTTGTAATTATAATGAGGAAAAAACGAATATCTATATTTAATATTATAATAACTTAAAGTCGCTTTTAACTTTCCGAAAATGTAAAAAAATATTTATTAAGAAATATGAATTGTATTTACCTTTTTATTAAACTTTATATTAAAAAACACATTCTTTGACATTCGTCAATTTAAAAAATCTTTTATGACACTAAATTTTGTCGAGAAAATCTCGCCTTCGTAGAACACTTCAGGAAATAACATCATCATGAATTTTGTGAAAATCTGGTATTTTATGTAAGGAAAAGTTCCAGAAAACTTTTCTTCAGAGGAATTCTTGCCATTGGTGTTTCACGTGTTTCGTTTATATTATAAAAATCTATGCACAAGTAACTAACGGGTCTCGTTACAAAGAAAATCGCGGGTACAGCCGAAAAGACGGAAAGACGGTTTGACTGTGGTGTCGATGGCTGATGACAAGGTTGACTGGCTCCTAGCCACTGACATCAACACCCCGCTCGGTATCCCTCTGTTGATCGACAGATACGGCGACCGGAGGACCGTCGACCAGTTAGTGGACGACCGCAATGTAATCATTTGCGGTGCTGGAATGGATGCAACCCCCCCTTTCCATCACTATCCCACCCTGGCACCTCTTCGTGCCCGCTTCACCACCTGACCCTGACAAATCCTCCCTCCGGCCCGACTATCCGAGCCGGCTGTTAATAGGGATTGAGATCTTCTCGTAGGGCTTGGCTTGCTCACCCGAAGCGCATGGGACCGTTTGCACTCAGAGCTGATATGGCCGCCACGGATGCTGCAATTGCAATTATGCGTCGAGGAATTGTGGCAAATCCGTCACATAAATCATTATGATTGGATAAACGTATATCAGCGCAATGGGAAAAGACTTTGGTTAATTTTATGCATATTCTCGCAGTTTGTTTTCGTATAAAATATTGATTTAAATACTAGATATTTTTGATTACTTCGAGTTGCTTTGTACAGATCTTTTAATCGCAAATAGCTGCATAAGGTTCATATAATGTTATTAATAAATTGACCAATTTATTAACAAATTTATTTTTGTTTAATAATTAGATTTTGCTCGTTTTTTGCAATGCTAAGTATAAAAAAATTTGATCTAAATCGAGCAATAATAAGATATTTTCATAAAATAAATTTCAAGTTTACAATGTTAGTACAGCATAAACTTAGTTAGTACAATATTATTTTTGTCTATTGTATTATGTTGTTACCTATCTCATTGTGCAAGAAGCTTAAGATACACAACAGAGAGAAACGTAAAGCCGCATCATCTATCCAGAGTCATTACTAAGGATTAAGATCTTCCCGGAGGTTCTAACCTGTCTGATACGAGTATTCCACTTAAGATTGATATTCTCATCAGAAACGGTGTGATTGCAATTATGTATCGAGAGATCGCAATTGCTCGCAACAATGGTCCTTCATTGGTGACAATGTTATTGCGTTGTGACACGAATGTGAGAAACCAGATGTATTGTTATAGAACACAATGTTATCGATTCTAATTTAATGGATTTTGATAATCTAGTACGCACGATGAATATTATAATTTGCATTATATTTTATGATGTTTATCTAAATAAAAGTTCGAACCAAACCACATAAAAGTATAAAATTTAATACATGAAGATATAGAATTATTTAATGTGGTTAAATATTTAATTATTGCAGTAAAAATGACATCGTATGGAAATGATATTATAATATTATTTATTATAATGTGATAGTACTTATTTATGAATTGTGAAATTAATAAAAATTTCTCTCTGCTCTCTTTCCATCGGTCCAAAAAACATGATATAATAATTTTATTTTTCTATTCAGCTTTAAAATATCGATATTTGGGTATCAATATGTTTAACTACACGATAATTATTAATTATATGATAAAATCAACATATTCGCGACTAATTCCACAATCGTTAATGAAAATTACCATAGTGATATAGTTTCCAATAACAGCGTAATGAAATAATTGCGCGAAAATTGTAATCGGGTCAAATTCGAAAATCGAATTACGATATTCTATATTTTAATGCATACACTCTCAAGCGAAACCATTCTAGTACAAATATAACATCAACGGAAATATTTTATAGCGAAAGTTGTCGGGAAAAATTTTGTCTCGCGTATATCCGTCGACTATATTCGACGTTTCTCTCAAATACCCAATCAAAAGTCCAATGATATCTGATGTCGCTATTATTATTTCAACCTATCGTGCCCAGCATCCTCAAATAATAATAGGCATGCTCTGCAGATATCCTGACAAGCTCCAATTGTTGGAATTTATCTTTCAACTGAAATAATTTCATTACATGTCAATATTTGATGAAGCTATGCTACGCACAATTCTGTTATTATTACTGAAAAGATACTGCATTATGTTATTATATCACGACGTCAATCACGGCGTAATTGGCTCAATTTTAACAAATTGCTAATGGTAATCCTCTCCGTGCGGTTTTAGATTGCACAAAAAGTTTCAAAAATTACCGAAACCGACTTTATACGGTAACATGCGAATTTTAATTATAATTCCGAGTATATCATAAATTTATTGCACTTTTATGATCAAAGCTTATACTCTAGTTGATGATATAATCATGGAACCGAGATTATTACGCTTTTTTATGGATAGTCCGGCGACCTCGCTTAATAATGTCCGTCGCAAGTTTGTTCAGAACTGCCGCCTGTTTCTCCTGGAGGAAACAAAGCGAGGTGCGAGTCTCGTCAGGAAACTCCGTCTCGTTTGTAACAGAGAATACATAATGCCGCGCCCGCGCTTTTCAACTAATTTCTTGACTTATATCCTGTGACGGGCTCGAGTATCAATGTCGGATAGTGACAACTACATTATGAGGAATTATCTTTAGTAGATATATATAGTTATGTTTCCGTAGAATTATATATATGACATATACAAAGATAAATGTGAATTGCAAGATTATACGTCATAGTCCATTCACACATCTCATTTTTATCAATAAAAGCATGCATTTATCGAAACTAATATCAAATAAAGCTCTGAAAATTATAAGGTGGTAATATGTAGAAAAAGCCTGTACGAACAACAGTTAACGGTATGTGAATCATTGTGTATATTCACTAATTATTATACGAGGTATGGTTATTAAAAAATAAGACTGGGATATTTTCTCTTGGCTACTGCTAAACATTATTATATCACTCAAAAACTCATGTATGTAACATTGCATTATATTTTCATACATCTCCGTCAATAATAATTGCAAATTTTTCATTTCAGATTTTTTTCAATTTAACCAGGAATTTTTAATTAATGCATTACTCGATTTTTAAACTCGATTTGATTCCGGCAAAATAACAAAACAGCATCTGTTTCTAACAATAATGAGTACAAATTAAATATCAGCGAAACAAAATTAATCTCGTTAATTCAATTGGAATTATTTCAAAGTCACAAACTACCCACAGTTATTTATTCCGTGTAGTTTATCTAACATTTACGCTCGCATTTCACAGTGGCAAATATCGTTTTTTAATAGCTATATACATGTAATTACATACAAAATCACGTGTGTTTCGACGTCTATTTCGACGTCTAAGTCCTTTTCTGTGCTTATTGATTGATTGTGTGAAGTAATAATCAAATTTAGATAGAATCTTCTATTCATTGCAGTCCAAAACTAGTCAAGTGTTTAAAATAATTGAAGCCATCATGTTGAAGTCTTTATTCAATTACTTCAACATGACGGCTTTAATTATTTTAAACACTTGACTGGTTTTAGACTGAAATAGATGAAACATTCGATTTGATCTGAACTTTTGTCCCAATCTAATATTTACACTATTCTATATAATGATTAATAAATATACATGCAATAATTCAAGCACCGTTAACTGCATTGATTTATTACAGGCTTTCCTTCTATTACTTATCGATAAAATTGTGAATATAAATTATAAACATACGACCTTAGTCACTATTTTTGAAACTTTAAAACGTTTCCCTGATAAATGACGTTAATTAATATGGTAAAAAAAGATCGCAATTGTTTATTCAATATACTCGCTCATACAATAATTTCAAATTAGGTATAACTTTTATTTTGACTATACTTTGAAAGAGTTTAAAATAATTATTGCAATGCAATACACAATGCGATTAGAATTTATGACAGGCGACATTACTGAACAATTTATTACATATTTTATTTGATAGTACTATTTTATTAAAAATTGTGTTCTCCTTAATCTTACAGATTTTACTCGTGCTTTAAAGTTTTTGCGGATTTAACATCATGAGTTTCGAAGAGTTTTTACGTAAAATCACATTGCCCGTCGTCATAGTTTCCAGATTCAAGGCAGCCAGGTAGAATCTTCTTTCCCCGCGTAGCAGGATGGATTTTCTGCGCGTAAAATTCTAAAGTAATTTCAGACGCTTTTCGCTTCAAACCCGTTCTCGCGCTCCGGTCCGCCGCCGATTGTTCCATCGATCGCTGTGGATTTGAAATTTTCAGGTGACGACGGCTGGCTAAATTGAGCGAGCGCGCGATGGCGCGTCTCGAAATCAGGATTCCTCAAGCGCGAAATGGACGCTAATTGAAATGTCTGGGCGTTTAAGGCGCAGACTATCCTTCCGCGATGGTTTGCAGGGATGATGCTGGAAGTGTATAACGTCGTGAAAGGTGTAAAGTGAAGACATTACATTGCCGGGCAATTTACGCTGTAATAACGTGTAACTTTATTAAGTGGGCCAAGGACGAAATTTCAAATTTCTAATGTAATTAATATCCACTGCGAATTCGACGGCCACTAAATCGCGTTTAACTCCTTCATTAAGCGTTTGAAGGAAGTATTAGGAGAACGGTGCAATTCAAAACGAGTAGATTTAGTAAGAAGTGATAAAAATGTAACATACCTTGCTCGAAATTAGATTTACAAAATATTTATTTATATTCGGCGGATTGAAACTTTTTGTGTCGCGCGCGAACTTGCAATACGCTGCAACGATTTGCTTTGTAAATAATTTGCAAGTGATTTTCGTGAATTGCACTAAATTGTCGAGCGGTAATTAGAAGTTTATGCTATTTACTCCGGCTGCATAGCTATTAACGAATATTGGATCAGATTCGCCGTATTGATTTTCGACTGTAGTTCGGTCCGATGTAATCGTTTTCGCGCTTTAATCGCGACGGAATCGATTATCGCGTCGTACAACACGTGCAAAATACGGTAATAACGTATGGGGCTGCGATAGTTACTTTCTATGCGAGCATACCACGTGCTGCACCAGCCGAATACCTTAATATTGGTTGCCATCTGGAAAATTACGTGCCACAATTTGCAAATTGAATTGGAAGTGAAAGAAATAAGGTACGCGTATTCATTGACGATCACATAGACGGACTAATTAAAAATTCAAGATCGACTAACAGTAATAGAACGAAGAACTACTTAGGTTAAATTAATATACACACTGAACATATTAAGAAGACGACATTATTTTATCTCATTATTATTTTATATAGAATATATTAATTTTCTCTATTAATGATAATAATAATATTTTAACTTTTAAATAAATACTCGATATTTCGGTAAATGGTCGCATGAATAGTGATAAACGTCATCGAGAAGAAGTAAGAAAACGAAACGAATAATTGAAAGTGGCACAACTAATTTGATTTCAATTAGTGAGGACAGCACGATATCGCGATATTTTCTCTATCGCGAGTTTAATTGCTTCTCGAACACGTTGGCTACATGTTAATTAAAATACTTTTTAGCCGGCTCAAGAACGACCGACGCAGCACCCTGTTAATCCCTTTACCGGACGAGTGAGCGCGCCTCTATTTTTTTATACAGGGAGTGTACGAAACTTTGCGACGATGAGGAGGCGGACGAGCATACGGAACGGTAATTAATTAAGTGTACGGCACCCTTGTGTACGAAAACGCTGTGTCGGTCTCAAAGCAGCCTGACGTTATTGCCCCGCAGAACGAATCCGTGGAAGGAAAGCGACTATGATGTACGAGGTGCCGCGGCGAGGAGCGTTTTCCTGCAGACAGTTTGTTTGTTGTTACTTTCATAACGTCGTCGTGTTGTTGAGAATATTACGTTTGTACGTCTCGTTTAATGTGATATATACGAGAGTTAATTAGGGCTGCCAAGAATTCGCTGAACGTGTGGCCGATGAAAAATTATGATTGGCGTAACGGCGAACTTTATGATATCACGAGAACGGCGTCTGTTTTTCCATATTCATTATATTCTTGTTCGCGTCGTATCCATTTGTTTCCGCATGTATTTTCCGATTATATAAACTATCAACGGCTTTTACGGTTTTTTAAATATGCCACTGTGACAACACAGCATATTATAACAGATAATATCTACTATAATATATTCGCCATTTGCTTACGATTATCGAAGATGTTTGAAAATAGTTCGAAATTTACTTGAGTACGTAGTAAAGAAAAGATGTTTTCAAAAACTCATAAATAGTATTTACTGATCTATTTTACAGATCGTAACATAAAGGGGATTATTTCTTCTTCTATAATTTTTCAATAAGAACACCATGTTTAACAGATTTACTCATCAAATTATTTAGCTTTATTATTAGATAAGCGTTGTAGATAACCCGCGATTAAGTTTAGCTATGATTTACATAATGCTTAATATTATTAATTGCAATATTATTACGTAATTAAATTATGCCTCTATATATATCATTCACGCTAAACTCTATGGTGTCGTAATTATATATTATCGGCACTCATTATTGACGCCATATTTAACATAAGCTATTTTATACATTACAAAACTATGTTGCATAATGTTTGTTCGGCTTTATACCATAGTTAAAAATATCACACAGGTTGTGCAAGAGATGCATTCAAATAATTTGTTTCAAATTTACATGATATTATGGAAATGATTTACATAATATTATGAAAATTAATTTATCGAAATTTAAATAATAATCACGAAAATAATATCGATTTTAAGACGTATATGTATCACGTTCTTTACATATTATTGCAATACAATGCTACAGATCTGTTTCATACATATATATTGTACAATCAAATTAATCTCCAAGTCTGAACACGAGCGTTACTATCACAGCATAATTAACCGCTCAGCATTATGACAACTTCATTTCATATTTGTATTGTTCATCTGTCAGATTCGAGGTCAGAAGTAACAAGACATGAATTGCCAGTGTCGTTCCATAGACTATTACGGCATCTTGCTTAATAATCGTCCTGGAATCACGTTGGACAAACGATCTAACTTTGAAACTCCTTTGAGAAGTTTGTCATAATCTCATGCGGGCGTTCTCGAGAAGCTTGACGGTTTATCTCGCTCGGGCTAATTACGGATTCTTTAGAGTGATATGCGAATATATAGTCGGGCGAGGTACTTCAATTTCACCCTTTGCTTACATGTACACAGTGCACTAAGAACTGCGAATATGAACTTGTACTCAAATAATTTATTACATAAAAATACATTATTACACTATAAAATATAAAATGTTAATTTTAATTTAAAGACATATAGTAAATTTTCTGAGACATGCAAAAATGTTAAAATTAACACAAAAACGTTAAATATATTTAAAAGTGAAAAAATATATATTTAATACTCTCTTAGAAATCTTTATTGTTAATAAGATCTTGGATCAAAGTAATAAAAAACTAATCGCGCTGTCTGGAATTTTATACATTTAATACTTAGAATCAACGAGTAATTATTTTATTAATCGTTTCTATTTTTCAGATTAATATGATGTTTCTTATTATTTTTCTTTTATAGTATATTTTATATTTTTTTATAGTACTGATGTTTATTCGCTTAATATTTTTAATGAAAAAAAAGCGTTGAGAGTTTTAGTATTAATTCACCGTTTTTTACTTATAATTCGAATAATATTTAACACAAAATTTACGGGACAATTTGACGGGTTTCAAATTTTTTACGACCAAAGTTACAAAAACCATTATTATTATCAACAATTTTTGTTGACTTTTATTAATGGAATGATATGAAGATATATCTAAATTTATTTTTTCTTCAGCTTTTTAATTTAAAATTCTGTATGTAATATTTACTTATTTCGGATACCCGTCAAATGACCAGTCCTGTAAATCTAGTGTTAATGCCTCTGGTAGAAAACATCGTTTTTCCGGATACAGCGTCCAATAGCTGTGTCATATATGAGGGGAATGTGCGCAACTTCTCTGATACATCCCGTTTACCTCAGCTTTGTCGTACTTACGAGCCAGCCGTCGAGAAGTAGCGTTGCTGAGTGGCCGCGATAAATATTCATGCCGGCGGGTCATACCTCACCAAACACGTTCATCTTTCTCTCCCTGCGTGTACCTTCACAGTGGGTTTACTTACAACGTCGCGATATGACAGAAAGAGAGAGAGAGAGAGAGAGAGAGGAGAGATAAAGACGAAGCATGCAGAGAAACGAGCAATTCTGCTGTCGGTTATAGCACGTCCGGTAGATGATACTGATGATGCTGACGCTTCTTGAAGCCAGCTATCCGGAACAAACACATCTCCCATTTCGCGTACCTACATACACGCATACATATCCGCATGCGTGCGCCAACGACATCGTTTGCGGAGAGTACCGGTATGTACACACTGTGGGCTCACAGCATCCTCCCGTGCGCGGGAAAGCGCATAAACGATGCATCCGTCCGGTGGAAACAAACGGGTACTGTATATATTCAGGCTACGGGTGGTCGTAGAAAATAAGCCGTCTTATTTTCTCGACATTCTCAGAACAAGAAACTCCAGCCGAAGTGTTATTGATCGGCTCATGGTTTGATAGTTCAGTTGGGGAGATTAAGGTCATGTACCGAAATAAGTTGACGCTGACAATGAGTAAGTTTTCGATAAGAGAAGTGGAGGAACGTTGCCGGGCAACGGCGGAATCTCACGGTTTAGAAATATCGTTCGTTTCCCCATGCAAAAAGTTCGCGCGAGCTTTTTAGAAGATTCATTAGTTCTTCAAAGTATTATCCGACGTCTGTACAAATGAAGTGAAAATGTACATTACAATCATTTTTCAAACTTTCTCGAAGAGAGAGCAAAGTTTTTCTTTTTTGTTCTTTTTCTCCTATGAGAGTAATGTGTTGTATTTGTATAAAAATTTTATGATACTGAAAATTATGTATTATTTATTGTTTGTTGGTTGTTATGTCTTTAATGAGAAGAAATAATGTTTGGAAGAATGTATGATATTGAATTGTGTGTGGTAGCATAGTTAATATCAAAATTTCTGCCAATCGCGCATATTCGACAATACAGTATATCTCATAATTTATGTAACAGTCCCTTTAGTGACGCTAATTGGCGGTCCAATTCCCGAGCAGCTTCGTGCATAAAATACATTGAAAATTCTGCTTATCTGCCATATGTCGAATAAAATCCATCTTGCATCGATCTCATTTTTAGTTAAATAAATCAAACCACAAATGTATTAATGTCTACGTACTTTTTAATTTTTAATTTGTATTGTTTAATACAATATTCTATAATTAATAATTATTTTCTGTAAAAGCTTATTTTATCTGTAACCCACAGACAGTATCATAAATCTGTTGAAATTTGTTTTAATGTTGAGGAATACTAAAAATAGCACATTTAATTTTTTATGTTTATGAATAATTTTACGTAAATAATTGACAAATGCAGAAGATTTTGCAGTTGAACATTATAAAGATAGAAAATTTTAACGTTAACAACGCACAAGCATATTTTATAAAAGTGTAATTAAATGAAAGATAGCTATTTGTGAATTTTCTAAATACATATACAGATTATGTATTGAATATATATTTCCATGAAATTAGAGTTTACATAAAGTTTCCGTTAAGAAAAATTAGTCGAATTTAATCAATGAATTCTGTTTTAGTATTCTTTATATCTACGCGAAACATCCTATATATAATATATTTCATTAACCCAGTCAGCAAACAATTTATCGGTAACTGGCGGTTCAATAACAATCGATCCCCCTCAGTCGGGATGATTTTAGGATGGGTGGCAATAGGATTTTAGCGGGGTGCAGTGGTACACGGCAAGCGAAAAGGCATATTTGATGCGCATTTACAGAGGCTATCGTTCGCGAACGGCGCATACAGTAGTTTGCGTGCGGCAAACCAATAGCCTACGCGAGTGTTCATACACTTCATACACGAACACATTGCACACGCACACAAGCATATCCCCGATGATGGCCAACATTGTCAGCTTTTACCTCACTTCAGGAACCGAATTGAATTTTGAATGTTCCGGGCAGAACGTTCGCATTTTAAATACTATTTATTCTGCACTACGAAACAACGTAATATGATCAGAACCTATTACAGAGCGGATATTTATTTATTTACAAGTTGCCTGGCTGAAAGGCAGTTTGGTAGCTATTAAACGTAGTAAATCGTGTTCACCAGGATTGAATCAGGTAAATACCGATATTCTGTGTGTGATGCGTTTCAAGATAGATAGATGCAGAGTAATGGAGTACTGAGGAGAGGAGAGAGGATAAAGAGAGAAAGGGTGAGTGAATGAAGGGAGAAAAAGGAAGGCAGAGAGTTTCTTTTGTATGATATCGTGGATCCGAGAATGCATTCACACAGAGAATGCACTCCGATATTCCGTCCTGTTGAGCTTAGGTAATTACGTTGTTTCTGGTTTGTCACGAGTTTGCCATGAGTTAACGATCTTGTTTTTCAATTCGCATCAGGAGATGTGTCATCGAATCTTCTGTCGTTGATTCAATAACGAGGAACATAGGGTGAGAATGTTCTTCCTCGCGATGCACTACACCTTCGAAACCATTTGTTCTCGGGAAATGAAGTCTCATAATGGAATATAACACCTCCCTTGGATTATGATTGTGATGACGGTGAAATTGAATCGCAGGGTTATTTACGGAATTACTAGAAATCATTTTTATATTAAAGTAATTATATGATTGTCATTATTCCATGATAATTTTGTATAGAAACTGCTATTATCGAAAAGAGAACGATTTTGCTGAAATATGAAAATAATTAGTTATAATATACGTGTATAGATACAAATCTAAAAATAATTTTGTTTTTTCAAAATAATTGTACAAAATGTATAATGAGCAACGCTGCAACAATTTTTATATTCTAACAACCAGTTTGATATACTAAATATATTTGATAGTTTAATAAAATTATTCTCAGATCTATCCTATTTACACGCAAAAAATAATTTTGCTGAAACATTTAAAAATATACATAGATACGGATCTAAAAATAGTTTTGTTAAACATCAAAATAATTATATAGAAAATTTGAACATGACGAGCAATAGTGTAAAAGTTTTGACATTCTACAGCAACTATTTAACTTAAGCGTTCTATATCATATCTAGCTAAATTTTTAGATATTTTAGCAAAATTACATTCTTCATATTATAGGTATATAAATACCAGAATAATGTTAACATCTAATAATGTCAATATGTTGTTTATCAAATCATGACAGATATTATTATGTCTGTCGTCTTTTGACGTCACTCTTCTATGTAATGTGTATCTTAAATCTGACATGGTATAATGATCGACAAAGAGATATATAATACGTAATAATCGATAATCAGATAATGTTACTATAACGTTGTAGAAACAGATCGCAAAGAGCATGAGATCTCGAATAATTCAGTTTCAGAGAGTAAACCTGATGGATGTCTTTATACTGTGGCTATGATAATACGATTTCATTAACCTAATACGTCAGGTGTATCGTAGCTCCCGCAAATGTGCCGTTGGCCAAATTCATTTACCATTTGACGAGCCATGCTGTGCGTTCTGTGCAACGCTGCACGTGCGATGTACCGTAGGAGCTCGTCGAACAAGGGTCCCTCGATCGTTGATCCGAGTTAGATCGCTGCTGCGGAACATCAATGGGGCGTTAATTCATCGAATGCGACCGCCGTGCATACCCGTGACGTCGTTAACGTCGACGTACCGTGACGATTTCACAAGGAAGAACAACGCGCCGTTACTGCCGCGGGAATTCATCCGTTAATCATCGTCAGGGCTCAAAACTCGATTCTCTTGAGGGGGATCTGTCGGAGACATTTCTCTATTCTGCGCTTAATCCTACCCGACGACGTCGTTGTAAAACGTACAACATAAGGTGCCTCTACTTCTCGTTAAGCACAAATGAAAAGACGACATTAGCAGCACCTTAAATTTATTACTATTTTCGATGTTTCTTCGAGAATCATGTCATAATTGAGAAACAGACGTGACTTATTATATTTCATAAAAATTTGGAAATGTAACATCCTTATTGCGATTATTTTTTATTGAATCAATGTAAAAATATTTATATGAAAAATGTATTTCATTGTATACGCATATATTGTATGATATCATCAAACTCGCGCAGAAATTCCTTTTGCTTTACATAATTGTAGCAACATTTATCGTCCATTATATAAGCGGTAGCGTCATTGTTAAAACGTGACAGATATCATAGAGAGAGAGCAATTGGTCGAAATTGTCCGTTATTTTTTTTACTTTATCATGACAGCCACGTGTCGTTATGGTTGACAGTTCCATGATATTCGTGCGAATTGAATCGACGAGTTACCATTTATGACGTTTTAAAAGCTCGGTCGAGGATACGGCACGTTAAAGGTCTGTAAAATCGGACGCACGTCGGCACGCATCCGCAAGCGCGCCGATAATCCGGAAGGGCGAAAACGTGACGTTCCAAACTCCCGCATATATGCAGATATCCCAATTCCAAGTCCAGCAACGCGTACATCGATCTGCACTTTGTTTTCGTGCACGGTGCACGATTATGTTTCTGTAATCCAATTGGCGACGGCAGGTCTTATCAATCCAGGTAAATCCGAGTTGCCAGGTTCTATCATCGTTTCAGGCAGTATTGCTATTAAGGCTCGCGATGAGAAGCAGTTAAAAGGGTGACTGATCTTGTCGAGGAAAGCATAAAACGCGTATGTATATGAGAAAATACCGATTACCTGACACGTGTTCTATGGGTACGGAATCTATACTTTGTATTTATACTTTGTAAATTCAAAATAAATTCAATGATGCTAAAATTTGAAAAGTTTATAGAAGAAACTGAGGGCGAAAGAGAACATTATTATATTTTTGAATCTTTTATGACAATTGAATTTTTATATTTTGTACTGGAGATATTATGTACTTTTTATACTTTTCTTTTTATATTAAACAAAAAAACATCCAATCAATATATAATTTGTATCTTACCAAAATAAACTAGGAAATAAACTAGGGTAGTTTAGACAAGGTACCAACAAATTTAATAGTATATCAACGGAGTTAATATATAACAAATCATATTACAATATTTTAAAATTGTCTTTGACCGAGATTTCACTAAAATCAGCATGAAAAGTATAGGTACCGAATCATATCAATTTGATATTCTTTGTATACGATTCAAAAGCTAGTTTTACGATTGTGCGTTCGTCATCAAACGATGTCAATGAAACGTTCGAAAACTCGACGAAATCGTAAAATCAGTTCGTTGATCGTAAAAGTTGAAATCCAAGCAGTACTTTACTAAACTGTGATAGAAGAGAGAGTGAGAGACTAGGACACCATCAACGATACCGACTGCCGAGAAGTCCAATGGATCTTCAGATTTTAGAAAAATTCGCAGGAAAAAAAGAGCAGAGATAAGTCGACTTACTTAGGAAGTATGTATACGAAAAGTATTTCACCTCCGTCATTTACAGCCACTCAAAAATTTCCAAGTTACCAGTAAATTATTCTCTTGCTGCTGTATGATGCGGTCGTTTCATGTGACGCGATCTGTAAAGCGTAAATGTTTGTTAATAGCTCTCACTTGCCACTTGCAGAGAAATGTATATGGTGAATTTCAGTATGAATAATTCGATAATACACGCGCTTAATGTCGGAATAATACGGCGAATATCGAAAAGCAATCGATCATTCGTCACCACTACGGTAAATTTTTCAGGCATAAGCGATACTTTGAACTACGGCATATATGTCAGTTTACTTTTTATTTAGTTTACCAAGTTATGTCACGCAATGTATGGTCATCTTCATAGCATGCAAGTGTAGATATTTTTCTTTCCTGATATGAATTTGTACATAGATTGAAAACCGTTCTATATTGAAGTATTCAGTTCGATATAATTTTTAGCATAATTTTGGACTGTCTACAAAGTAATCTTCATAGTCAAAACTATATAAAACTACTATGTCTTTATAACAAGAAAAAAGTACCAATAAACTCTCGACGTGGTAGATACCTACTTCGTGTTTTTTACGCGATTTCTTCGTTTACGATTGAATCGGTTTTTCTCGCAGAATCATAAAACTACCTTTATGAGTTATTTTGACTCCACATGGCTACACATATGGCACACATAAGCTACACAACAAATATTCTTTAAATTAGTGTTTCTAATGAAAGAGAATATTATTATCTTTAACATGTACAAAACATTTTCCGTTACTTCTCACTAAATAGCAACTATTAAACTTCTTTCATGTCGCATAAAAAATAAACCATGTTTGAAACATGGTTTGTTTTATAGGTGATTAATTTAATTTATAATAATAACAATTAGTTAATTTTAATAATAGTAACTTTTATGTCTAGTCTTTCAGCGGTAAAAAGAACTTATATTCTAATTACAAAATAACATTTTGAATTGAAAACAGGCTTTAGATGTTATAAAACATAAAAAGAAAGCATCTATACTGAAATAACTAGACTAAAAAAATGTAACTAGGAGATTACAAAAGCACTGAGAGTAGAATATATGGAATGAAAAGCACAAATTGTTGCTACATTTTTTATTTATCTGCATGTGTAGCACATTAATTATCTGGTAAAATAGATTATTAAAATGTTTCAATTTTCGACTTATTGTTAGATGGAAATTCTATTACATACACAATAACTTTACATAAATTGATTTAAAGCATACAAAAATTAAAACCAAATTTTTATTCTCAAATAAAGTTGTATTATTAAAGAAACATCAATATTCATTCGATCATACGCTACTGAACGATTGATTCGTCTTTGTAGTTCTTTTTTAAGCATAGTCGACAGCAAACTTCGAAGCGTTTACTAGCAACGAATATGACTTCGTCATCTCAAAGAGGAAGTTTCATATCCGATGTGGTCGTGTTTCGATTCGACATGTTTCGCGAGATATAGTCTTTGATCAAAGATGAGAACTCAATGTTCACAAAGAAGGTCAGCTTGTCGTTCATAGCATAACTCCGATACAATCGATCGATCGATAGACTTGATGATATTTATCTGTAGTTACTGCAAATGGAAGCAGTCGTAACTCTGTGTAATATTTTAGAATCGTGATTGCAATTGTAAAATGTAACAACACGTGACTACGTGATACGGAGATTACACACAAGTTTAGTTTTATAATAGTTCATAAATATACAGTTCATGATTCTTTGTAAGTAATTATTGTTATTGTATAATATTTGTCAGTGAATTGAAAGTGACTTTTCCTTTGTTTTATGTGTTGATAAAAACTTACTTTTTATTCTTTAATTCTTCAAGTCATTTAACATTCTATAAAAGTACAAGTATCTTAATAACACTGATCTCTCAACTAACGTACGTTGAGAAATAGACGAACCTTTAAAGAGCGATTAACTCTCGAGGCTCTCTGCACACCATCTTTGATGGATCGATAATCACACGTTCACATTAGCGCGATGTCTCGTTGCGTCGAAAGCATTTAGCGATATCCCGAAGGACGTAAAAGAAAAAAAAAAAAAGAAAAAACGAAATGTACGGTGGCGGAGAGCCAAGTGGACGGGTAAAGGGAGTACTTTGCATTTAACTGTTCCGCGAGGTAGCTGAGTTTTGATCGGCGACGGGGTTGAAGCCAGAACGTAACGATGGCTGCTGCGGCGTTCTCTAATCGCCCGCAAGCCGCTTAAATCCCCCTGCTACCTCCGCCTACTCCGTGCACCCACTCCGGTTTCGGTACCGACCGCTCGACGTCCGTACACTCGTTTCTCCATCAGCCTCCAGCAACAGTCAGTAGCTACTACTACTGCCGACGTGTACCGCTACTGGTATTATCTCCCTCCCCCGTATCTCCCTCGTAAGCTAACCGAGATTCCCGAGGCCACTCCGTCGACGATTCGTGAGACTAGGCTACCGTTGATGAGGCTTCCCAAGATACAAATCGTACTTCTGAATCGATATACGAATTACACAAGTATAAACGCAAATTTTTCTCGATTCTTTAAATAAAAAACAAAAAGTTAAATTTATTTAACATATATGTGTTTGGAATAGTATTTATATAGAATTTCATGTAGTCATTTGAAATGCTCCAAAAATTTAATTTTCCTTAGGTAAATAAGAAATTATTTAATATTAATATCTATATATATCTCTCTCTTTATCAATTTTTTCTTTTTTTACGAAAACAAAATTTCCTTTTAATATAGAAAAAAAAGCCCAAATTCATTCCAAAGTTTCATAGTTATTATTCGCATTTTATTCGAAAACTTGTTATTAATTTGAGATGGAAATTGTACTTTTTATGACTTTAAAGATTTCTTTAAATTAAAAGATTCGAAAAAACTTATTGCTTATTTGTAGAATTTCTCCACCTTTTAAAGTAGAATTTTTCTGTAATTTGAAAAAGTATGTATTAGGAATTCGCGTTAGAAATTGATAACTCTGTGTTACGAAAAAAAAAATACGAGTATCTGCTATTATTATTATATACATTTTAATATAACTTTTTCTTTAATAAAAGATAATATAGGTACCTAATGCAAACAGATGATATATTTTATAATTTTTTGTCTATCTCTCTCATAATCATAATATTAAAAATAAAACATAACGTAAACGGTCTTTATATATAAATAAAGTTTGAATTAACAAGCTCTCTTATACCATAAATTGTACGGGTTAATTAAAATGTTATACTTATTTCTGTCTCTCTGTTACATTCTTAATGCAATGATATCTGGAGATATATATTTTCAATTTTTTTACATTTAGTAAATTCACCTGGTTCCATTAGTTTATATGAAATCGCAGTCTTCGGAATTTTCATTTTGGTATCGTTATCGCGATCTTCCTACGTATATATTCTAAGCACAACGGCTGAAGAATCTTTAAATGGCGTATATACTTGAATCGAATCCGTCTTGAAATGGAATAAAACTGGGGACAATTTTTCTCGGTCTGAAATACAGGCCACAAGTATTAATAGAAAAAAGGGTCACGAGTATTGCTACCGATCGCATTTATTTTAATTTCACGATCGTAACCCGGATCTCAGGAATTCCGTTTTACCATCGCGCGACCTAAACGAAGTGAGTAAATTACTCACGGTTCATCGAGGAAGCGCCGAGGGTTAAGCCGCTGGACGCGGAACTGCTTTACAAATCCTCCTCGTTACTTACCACAAGCTGGTTCACCCCTCCGTATGCATTATTCATTCCTCGTCTTCTTCTCTCGCGCCGTATATTTTATTTCGATCAAGCCCGATCGCGCTCGATGGCGTGCTTTCTAATCCGATAAAGTGTGGGACACATTTCACCCGCAACTTGTCGCCAAGAGCCGGACACGCTTCGTTGATTCGAAACGAGATGGAGGTTGTACTACTTCCAACTATCATGCATACAATCGCAAGCACTAAGGAAGATTTTTCTTTAAAAACTTTATATTTTCTTGTCTTTTAATCAATTTTGTTTATATTTCTATCTAAAAATGTAATCTCATGATTTTATCTGGAAGCGGTATATTCGGAGTAAATTCCAGAAACGATATTTTATATTTGATATCCTTTGTTTGTTTCGCAAAAATGCATAAACCGTACTTACTGCAATGCACTTTTATATTGCGAATACTTAATATTATGTTATAATACTTAATAGAATACTTAATAGATTATGTTTCAACTACACTTTATATAAGTTGAAAATTTCTACGCGATTGCATTTATTTTGAGGCTTAACACTGAAGATCTATCAATCTTTATTTTTATTGAACAATAGAAATTTAGCTAAAACTGTCAGTGCAGTTTCGAGAGACTTTCGAGCAAGCCACTCGAAGTTATATTCTCTTAAAATTCATTGAAGCTTTCCAAAACTTTCTCGAAAGTTTCCGTCTAGGCGTTTCTGTAGTGTATATCCGCTGTAATAGGAAACAGAATACATAACATTTATGTAAATGCAGGGTCGCGCTTGTTCCTGTCCATATTCCTTTTGCAGTAAAGAAGTTCCATTAATTGTGTTGGCATCGTATGAATTTACATTGCTTATATACAACGCAGATTTACAACAATATGAAGATAAAATTTTATTTTTTTTTAATTGAAGCCCAATGATGTATGAAAACATAAATTTAAGAAATCTATTTAAGACCTTTTTTACTTAAAATATTACATATCTATGAATTTACAATTTCCTAGTTACCTTGTTATGAGCATATCCTGTTTTTGGCAAAATACAGCATATCTCGCTTTCTGTAGATGGTAATGAATTAATAGTAGAGTTATTAAGTTATGAATTAGCTTGAACCGCATAGAGCTTCTAATGCGATTCTGACCATGAATTATATAAAATTGTATTAGCCGGATATTTAAACTGCTTTGCATAAATTCATTACCCCATGTAACCTCGTTGGATTCAATTTACGCCCACACTGCAACACAAAGGAAATGTCTCGCAGCGATGTCAAAGTTTACCCAATTTGAAACTAGTGTTGATGATAAAGTAACACTCACACATATGCGCACGCACAAATACATAGAGAGTAATGGGGGAGGGGGGAGAGAGAATTGATCACATATTGTGATGCTTGAGTTCACTGCTAGAGTGATTAAATTTCAGTTATTTGAATAGTTATGATACACCTTTAAACATTGACATTTCATTAATTAAAAAACTTTGATCTTATGTAAATTATTATTTGTATGATTGTTATATTTTTAAAAATATTTAAAGTTCTATTGTTCATCAACTAAAATGTTTAAATACATAAAATAATAATAATTTCACTAATATAAAATTCTTTTCTAATTTTGACAACAAAATTTTTTCAGAATCATTTATCCATCGTCTTTATATCTACTTTTGCGCTTCTATACGTGTTAAATGAACCTTAAAAAGAAATTATTGTATGACAAAAACATCACAAATTGTTATCGCATCGTTACGGAAAATGGAGAAAGGGATAAATTACCCCGCAAATGTTCTAATGATTTATCGTGATATTATGAGTGAATTCAACTAACGCTACGCATTGTGAAGAGAATTTTAGTGAAACTTTTGAAGTAGCTTGATAATACTGCTTGATAATGTTCTTGCGAATTATGCGAATTGACATGAGCGAAGATAGTGGTGGATTGACACGAAGTGCATTGAGATGTTCGTTGCTCGGAGCATCGAAAGTGAACAGGTAGATGAAAATTGTCGAACGTTCTCCAGAGACGTATTATCCGAGAGTGACAGTGGGATGATGAGGAGACTTTGGGGTACGTAATTACGGTGGATTACCGTTGGTGTTCACCCAGGGGGGGCACCTGGCCCGGGGGGCGTGCCACCCTACAGGGTTACCACCCTCGGGGGGTACGTGCCCGAAAAACGGTCGACGACGCACGATATATCTACATATCCTACACACTACTGGCGGAACTGCATCTCTTCGAACAGGTAAAGATTTGTACAGCATAGTATTGTTCTTCATCGAATCCATATTATGCGATATAAAGTTTAAAGTACCGCTAATAATATAAATATTCAAATATCGCTTTGAATGTGGATGTAGAAATATAATCAGGTCAGAAAAGTATTTTTATGCAAGTACATTGCATTTAATTTGAAATAATTTTATACAAGAGAGAAAGATTGTAAAATACATTATTTTACATATATACTTTGTATTGAATAAAGTTGCAGCGACATATTTATTCTTTGTGTAAAATTGCTTCAGAAGAGATAAGATGTACAGATAAATATCTTTTTACACTAGAGATGTTTTACACTATAGACCTTTTATTAATGATACTAGAACAATTGCAGTCAATCATACGAAGCTTTTCTTTTTATGGAGAGACAACGGATATAGAAAATTGCTTTAGATTAATAGCGTGATAAAAAATGACATGCTATGAGTTTAAATCTATAATAGGATCTATTAAATGTGTAAAAAGTAAATTTAAATGCTTAATTGTCAAACTGATTAATTCAAATTTTAATTTAATAAATTCTTTATCTCTTTTTAGCTTTTGTATTCAATGTAGCTGCGATTTGAATTAACTCGTTGAGGTCCAAAACCGGTCATTACAGAGATAAATACCGGAAACAAATAGAAGATTCTATACGATTCTCTTTTACCTTCTCTATTCTACGGAAAGAATAAAAGACCGGTTCTCATTACCGGACTTTTGTACGCTTAATACGAATAAATCGTCGCTCTTTTCTTCGTAAACGAACGACACGACTGTTCCTAAAGCGTCGCTTGTGAAATCTCGGCATTTTGAGACTAATTGGCAATTCCTCATTAGAGGTCCCCGTTGGCAGTGCGCACGCGTCTCCGGCACCTTCCGCATAAGTACGCAGACATTGATTAAGGCCCCCGCCGCCACCGTCACCGATTCCCCATTAAATACGTCACACGGAATTCTGAGCGGCGCGGCAGCCGAAACCTCTTGAATTATGCTCGTCCTGCCGACTCCTGGGTGGTATGTACCCTTCGACGGGGCGTCTCTCGCACTCCCACTTGTGACCGGAGCTTTCCCTATTCACGGGGTCGATACGATTCGATAACTGCTCGAGCAGATAAGAATCACGAGTTAGTTCGGAGTTCGCTGACGAATTCTCAGATTACTCGATCGACGAGACGTCAGAGAGATTTAGATCGTTAATTAAATATTTTAATCAACAATCTAAATCTATTTCTGGAGATGTGTTTTCGAATACAATTCCAAGTATGCAATCGATATAAATTCGCCGTTTATTAATGAAGAGAAAAAGAATCTTCCTTATATTTTATGGGTCTGTTATAATGAGCGCGAATAAAGAGGTACGTTAAAAAAAAACTCATTTATTTTGAGAGAAGAGATTATATAGTTCTATAATTCTCAATATTACTGCACACACACATTGACAGATCAGAAATTTTAAAGCGATATTATTCTCGGAATCATCTGTGCTCTTAATCTGCGTTCTGTTGATTTTTGCATTGTAGAGAAAACTGATGAACCTATCTTCCCTCTCGCAATCGATATTTAAATCGAGTTCGAATCGGTCATTTTCTACTAATTACGAAACGGACATTTCCATCACGCGACAACAGAAAAACTGCATTGTGTTTCACAAATTGATTTTGCTCTCATTACAGTGATCACCCTCGTTTATGAGCGTACAAAGCTATCGGCAAAAATATTACTTACAAAAATTACTTGCAAGCGTTATTATGCAAGTCACGATTTTATCGCTGGAATAATTACAAATTAGTATTAATATGATTTTATGTGCAGTACCAGATATACGTATCAGATGTTGCGTATAATAATATGACACACCAATAATGGCTGCAATACATTAATTGCAATATGTTAATCAGTGGGTAATACCTCAGTTTGGTGTAATGGGTTGATGAATATAATATCGAGCACTCGTACGGAAACAATAATGTGACTTTTCATGAAATGTTTGCGGGCTTTCATTTGAATTCGACCTTTTTATGTAAAAAGCTAAAGATTATAATTTCACAACGTTTTAATACGTAAGCGGAATTAATAATAAAATTTCATACTATTGAAAATAATACGCGTTTATTTCTGTGTTTTAATGTAAAGATACTTTCATAAATATCGGATTATTGATGTGAAACTTGTGTTACGTTTTTCATGATCTTTCTCTGTTGCATTAATTGTTACAATAAATCACTGTATCCATCTAATAGAACATAGCGCCGTATTACATCCATCCCTGTGAATATGAAGAGAATTGGATTAAGATTAACGGTTTAGTTTCGCGGTTCCAATTAAATTCAGATATTCTACGACAGCTCCTGAAATTGATTTAATCGTTTTACGTGAGTAGGAATATTAAGCATAAATTTAGGTACTTCATTAGGATCGAGTTAGACATTTGCGAATGACATTCAACGAAAAAATAACGATACTCAGTTTTTAATAGCGAATTGTACTATTAATTTCACTTTGTAATTACAAAGTTAACTATTTAAATAAAATTTAATTAACATCTCAAGAAATACTAAATTATATTAAATAATAGTTACAAGAAATACCAGATAATATATTAAATAAAACAGATATTCTTTATTAAATTTTACTCATAATAACTGAGTTAATAACAGAAATATTTCATTTGCTAATTAAAAGATAAGCTATATATTATACCGTTTATTAGAAAGATTATACTATCACGGAGTAATTAGGATTCCTCGTATTACATCTTTCAAAAGTGGATGTCACATCCATTGTTTTTTTTTTAAAGCGAATATCAATCTATCGTGAAATTAAAATAATTGCCGATCGACATTAAATGAATGACGTGTAAAGGTCGAGCGGGGACGAGTGAATTAATTAAATTGTCGATAAAGCGAAAAGCGAAATCGTGCTATCGTCGCGTCGGTTGCGTGTCGTTAGTGACGTCGTTGGTTAATTTCATTATCGGACGTATATATCGTATTGTAAATCGCGAAGTGACAAAATGTGCAACGCGAATTGATGCTAGAATCATTCGTAGAAATCAGTTTAACGGAAGTGACGTTGTCCCTTTTGTCTCGATAATGTAGATGTACGAAACATTTTACAATTATAATTTTAATTACTTAAATTAGTATTTTAATTCTATAATATCTAGTTTAAAGAGACTCTTTTTAATTGTGAAACAATATTTAATATTTAAATACACGCGCGCAAAATGTTTTATTTATATTTTTATTTATATTTTATTTATATCTTATATAATAAGCTCTATATAATCACATCTCTCAAGAAAACTGATTATTTCTCATCAATTTTATATTTATATGTTTTATATTATTACTTAATTACTTTTTTCACGCACTTTCAAAAACTAAAAGAATAATTTTCATCCATTTTTTTTGTACATAAAGAAACATGTTCTTTTTTTCATTGCAGATTTTTCGATAAATTTAAGAGAATTGGTTGCTCTTTTTGTTATTTCATGAAATTCTTTTTATTTAACGATGCAAATTTGGAAGATTTTGCAATCGAATTTTTAAAATAAAGAAACGAAAAAATTTAATGGCAAGCTTCTCAGAATAGTTTTGGAAATCTAGCACACCTTGTATATGCCGTGTGTACCGGCTACCATGCACGTCGACGTCGCTGGTAAGGCGCATTTGCGTAATTGCACGGTGAACCGCGATAAGAACTTCGGAGCAGCGTCGGATAATGCAAAAACGTTTTGTACTTTGCACTTTTTTCCGAGCCATCTCCCTGGTGCATCCCTGAACATTTTAATACTTAGCCCGCCATGGCGTCCTTGGAAGAGCTCCATTAGCGCGAAAAATCTAATCGACATCGTGGATACGTTCTTGAGAGATCGCAACGACATCGATACAACTTTGCTAAATTGTTAACTGACAAGTGCGATGAAACGAATTTTATCAGCTGTAAGAAGATATTCGATCCAATTTTTCTCTCTCAATAAAATTACATCGCCGAAATTTATGAAATATTTCCACAGTTTTACTTTATTTTTTATTATTAAAATTGTTATCCCTGTTTAATAGTAACCTTCTACAGGTGAATATCGCACATTTGCAACGTTCACTTTAAAATTAGATTCGGGATAAATTCGAGGTAAATTCAGAATCTGGACAAATTAGTTACATTTAAGAACTGAAAATGGAAGTATACGTAGCATTGAAATATACTACTTCTAACCATCAATTTATATCGATGAATTTTTCACTTATAAGATATTTTTTAATAAAATAAATAATCAATTTTTTTAATGACAAGACGATGTCGTCTCTGGATGGTTAATTGGACATATATTAAAATAGAAAAATTTTAAATAATAATTGTAACGAAAGAAATATGCTCAATAAACTTTAATTTGCATTACGATTTCTCTTTCTTCTGACTAACGTATAGAAATGAAATGAATTATTATCGTAATAGCTAATTCTAGACACACACACACACACACAAAAATATTGAAATTGATGTGAGTTAGCTAATTTATATTTCCGTTTACTAATTTTTTCTTGCATCCAAGTTGATGAATAGTGCGATTATACTACACAATACGATTGAAATACATAAAAAATTTTAACCAACATCGTAGGTAATATTTATTGTCGGACGTCACTGTAGACGTTCGTTTCGCTGGTAATCTATGAATTTTGGGGACCGAAGTGCAGAGCAACTCCATGCGCGCCCGTTGAGTTTTAAACGAAATTAGCTTCCGCGCAAGCTGCCACCAAGAGCGCCAATTAAACGTTACCAATTCGAGCGCTCGACGGACGTACGATCCGTCTGTCGCTGGGTAGGAGCCAGTTTGATCGATGTGCCCAATTTTCCGGAGCGAGTTCTCCAGCGCAAGCGGTACCGTCGTCGATATATTTACTTCCTTTTTTTTTTTCGAGAAAAAGCTAGTGCCACGTCTACCCCTTCTTTTTTTTCATTACGCGTGTCTCGGCGATGCACACCGGGTGTCACCGGCGTCAATTCGCGCGGAAACTGCAGCTGAAAAATATCTCGCTCTGACCCGTCGATCATCGACCCAGATGGGAATCGAGTCCTGGTCCAAAGTCGTTCTCGAGATTGCAGCCTTCAATTCGTGCATGTCAAAAATTGAAGAGGGTTGGGAACGGGAAGAGAAGGGTTTGGGGGATTTGAAAACAGAGTGCGACCGTCGTTGACAGGCAGACTGTTTTAGATTAAGACAACACCGCGGCAAACGGAAACGAGAGATATTTCATAGACTTTGTAGTGTCGTTGCTATTGCATGTTATTTCTCTGGAGAACGTTTTTCTTTTGTATTGTTTTTTATTTTCCAATATTTTCTGACACTGAATTAAACGAACGTCAATGGCACATATTTTTGATAATATTTTTACTCTCCTCTTTCATTATATTAATATAACATACATAATCTCTATGACAAAATTGAAAATTTCTTCATATATACATAATTATATATTATTTTAATTTATATTATTTATATTAAAATAAAATTTATACTGGAGTAATAGAGAGTGATAATATTTAATACAAATCTTAATAAAATAATATTTATATACCCCAGCATGCAGTATTAAAACAAACTATTAATATCATCAATTAAACATTAATTATATAATAATTTTATAATAATAACAACTTTATTATTAACATAAATTGATTGCTTTCCATTAGTAATTAATTGCGCTAATTAAAATTGCTTTTAGCAATTACAAATTATCAATTACTTATAAAAATACTTATTAATTATATCCAATCTTGCAATTTTAGATCAATTAATGTTTTTCAAATATTATTTTAACATTGTGAGGTGAATTCTGTGATTCTTCTAAAAATTTGAGTTAATGAAACTTTTCATCTAATTTCATATTGATGAGAAATATGAAATAAAGTAAGACCAGATTTGCACGTAACTGCGAACTATAGCTGTTTTAAAAGGAACGAAACAAATCCTATTGTTCTTGCCGTGACGCCAGCGAATATTTCTTAATTCACTCGCATCGGTGCCGATTTATTTTCATTGGCGCATGCATTGCATGTCGGCGCCGACGTACTCGTATACCACCGTTGTACACGGAGACTCGTATATAAATCATTTCTATCCACGCGCAGACTGCAATTCACGTCATCACGATGACGAAACACCACGAATTCTCTCTCTGCCGCGCGAATGCTCCCTATTTCCATAAAAAGGTCCGGATTCTCTAAAATTAAAAAAGTTCTGTATTTTTTTTTAATTTACATTTTTCTAGAAATCCACTCAAATTGTTATCAAATTAGCACATTTTATGAAACATTTTTGAGAGGAATTACGTACTAATGAAAAATTCTTAATTATTATAATCAAACGTATTAATTTGTAATATTTGTATCAATAAAAAGTTGCCATTTTAAGCTTTTTTGGAATAAAATAGAAATAAAAAGTTATTCTTTAAACTTTTTCGCAAATAATATAAGAAACGGTACAACGAATAAATAAATAATGTAAAATCTTTTAGCTGACAATAAGTTTTGTGATTATTTTTACAAATATTTACATTTATTTAATTGGGTGTTTTAGGGAGAGAGAGAATTATTAAAATAATAAAAAATATATATTATAATATATGTTCCACTTATGCACAAAATATAAAAAATATATCTTCTAATATATTTTTTAAATTAATGGCGCCTTTTTCGTAGAGTTCTTCAATCTTGTTCTTAAGGATCTAAGGAGGCATCCTCCTGCTTGTTGCAGGATCTGCAGTCGGAAATTGAAACGCACCGAGACGTTTACGCATCTTTGAACGGCACCGGACGAAAATTATTGAGCTCACTTGCCAGTCAAGATGACGCTGTTATGCTTCAACGTCGATTGGATGAAATGAACCAGAGATGGCATCACTTGAAGGCAAAGAGTATGGCAATAAGGTAAGTGCTAGAATAATCTGATTATTAAGATCATTATCATCAATTGTGCTCTTTGAAATTTATGAAAATGAAGACTATTGTGTAAAAAATAAACTTCTCACACTCTAACCGATATGATCATTATAATTAGTTATAATGTTATTATATTATATAGTTATAATATCAAATTGTTTAATTTTACATCTATCAAAAATTTTATATCCTAATAAAAGACATGAAAATATCATCTTCTAATTTCATGATATAATTAACGAAAATTATATTATTCATAAAAAATTGCTATTATTACTTTTAATTACTTAAAAATAAAAATTAAATGAAAATTACATAGTATATTTTATGTATAGTATATTATATATACATAATATATTTTAATATAAGAATATTATTTTTTTGTGATTTAATAAAACAGACTAATTTATTTTGGAAGCAGTAATATACGAATTTTATGGATTTTAAGTAGAATTATATATTTATTATTATTATACATTGTAGCTTATTATACATTGTGCTTACGTGTAATAACATTAATTTCTAGATAAAAGATATTTTCTATATACATTTATTATGAAATATATGTAATTTTATATTATTTCTTTTTTCGCGGAAATTATCAGTATATATAAAATTAAAAATTGTACGTAAGGATTAAGTATTTTGAAACATTTTGATAAATATATAAGGCGCAGTGATTTTCATAACAGAGATGTTTTTCCTCATAATATCACAAAAGACAGTTTTCGCATGTGAAATGGCGTCGTAAATCAACGCGTTGAAAAAGACTAGCCGAGAGGAGCGGACTGACCTTTTTGACAAAAGAATAATTTTGAAACGCACAATGCATTCAGCACGAAAGCTTGAAAATTCGTAATACGCCTACGATCTTTTGCACTTCCATAATTTTGTAAAAAAAGAAATAGAAAAATTTATATATATCTATTGCATAAATTTGCGAAACAGAGAACCGTACTGTAATACTACAAAGTTTTGGCTTTTGACATGCGAACAATTTTGGACATTCTTCTGCAGGGTGGGTTAGCATGAGCTGAATAGTGCATTAACTATGAGCTTTCGCATTCTCGGCGTACCGTTCTGCTTTGATGGCGTTGCAGTTATGCATCATAATAATGCACGATATGTGCAGAAAGTAAAAATAATCGCTCGTTAAAAAGAGAGAGATTTTTAACGGAGGTGAGAATTTTGTTACGGTAGCAAATTAACTTCTTCGCTTGATTAATGAAATTGTACAGCTGTGAAAAGAATCGTATATGTATACAAGTGTATGAGTACTTTATATTTTATAGTGATTCACTCTTGCGTACTCTTGCAAATAATTTATATTGAAAGGCAAAATGCGCGCAATTTGAGAGCTATTTTCATGCCTCGGAATTGCATGGCGAATAAAATGAAATTATTAATTTATAAAATAAAATAAAAGAAAGTCTAAATAGAAACTTAATTCGCCATTAAGTACGTTATTTTTAATATTTCGTTTTTTGAGGGACTTAATTTTTTAATAATCAGAAGATATAATACAGAATCTAAACCTCGTTTTTGTTCGCAAGTTTATTCAGTTTGCACTGTTGGTTCATAGGAAATCCTCACAGGATTTTCCGGTGGAAACTTCGAGAATTCGTGATCCAATTTAGCCTCAAACGTAGCGTAAACTTCTCTTCGACTGTTCGACTATGCAACCGTGGACTGTTAGAAAGCGCATCGAACTTCCGCGGTAACCATATCCCAACGCATTGATCTGATAGCAAAACTATGTAGCTTAACATAATGTTATTCTTACTTGTTTTATATTGCTCATCCGGGACATTGTTGAGTATTAAAAGAAGGAAAATGTCGATAAAAGTGTTATTTTGTCGAATCTTCGGCCTATCTATAGAAACATTGCAATCGATAAAATCTTTCCTCTGAAAGAAGGAAACATATTCGCAAAGAAGCATTTGTATCTATAATATATGGATTTCAGACTTTGAAGTGTATCGATAGGACTGACAGATAAATCCGACAGAAATGTGCTCTGATAAAATTATGATCTCACATGAGGAAGAAGATGATGAAATATGTTCTCATGAAATGCTATTAAAATTTAATTTGCATATTTGCAGAGCTGTAAAGTATATTTATATATAATTTAAGAGGTGATTACATGATTAACGGAAAAATGAGTTTGTATTACATATAGATATTTGAATGTCTAACGCATTTAGTTAAATGGTAAATTATTAAGTATTTAATTTGTATTTGGAACATGTTGTTTTTAACGTTATTTCTATGCAGATTTTCATTTTCGTTATTCTATTAATTATACACAATTAATCAAACATTTCAAATATCCAATACATTGCACGTCACTTTTATTTATTTTAATCATTATTATAAATTTGCCCGGATTATTCGTAATATCCAGACGAATAAATATACCATACATGTATTACACATTTATAGTGCAAAATCGTTCGACCATTAATAACGGTTGTGTCACTGATTGGGTAGTTTGGTCCTTATTCTGAAAAGCATAAATGGGTCAGCTCGCGCAAAGCTTGCTCGACATTATTGGCCGTGCGACCAATCGATTAACGTTTTTGGGAAACTTTCATGGCAAATCCATTTGCGGGGACTTTACCGTAGTCGGTCGTAATCGGATTCCCTGTAGAAACTTTATAGCGTGTTAATTCTAGCCCTGAACATCGACTCCGAGATCTGCCGTAAACTTTACACAGACAACTATGCAACTGCGTTGTTGAAGGGTATCTGGATATTTCCGAAGAGAAAGTCCATGGTTTGATTATGTACGTCGGTAGGAGGAAAGTTTCATCGATTTGTCAGTATAAAGCGCCGCGTAATTTGCGCAACAATTTCGGCCAGTTACGCGGAATTTAGCTTATCAATTTGATTTCTTCACAACAAGATTGTTATTATAAAATCCATATCGCTTTGAATTCACTTGAAGTGATTAAAATGTTGAAATATATATATATATATATATATATCTTATAACACACTTTAAAAATAATCAATAATGATTATTAGTTTCATCGAATTCTCAACTTCTATACAATTTTAATTAAACCATTGCTTTGGTCTTCTGTATTGAGAAAGAAAAATATTTAAAAAATATAACAATCGCAATTATAGAAACTTTTCTATTTTTAAGAGGGATATTGCTACTTTTGATAGAAGAATTCGGTCACCTGTATAGAATAGATTGCGCGAAAGAAAATATCGCACACTATCGATATGACTTTATAAAATTACAGTAAGAATTATAGAGCAACTTACTTTTTATATTAGATCTCATAATCCTTAAACTTTCTATCGTGATATACACAGAAGCACAGATATCGAGAATAGGTACGTACACAGATAAAGGCAGGATTTCTTAAAGTAGATATCTTTATTTTACATGATAGAAGATCTGATCAGGATCGAATCATTGTAGTTTACAGACTAAATGGATGATAGTCATCGAATTTTACAGTGTTTTTCATATAAAAGAAATATTGATATAATATAAGTTTTGAGATATAAATAAATTTTAATTTAATTAAAATATAAGTTTATAAATTTAAATTATTAATGTTATATATGCTTCAAAATTACGATACTTTATTTTGCTTAATCATAAAATATTAATTAGCGTAAGTATTAACGAGAAAAATATTTAAAATAGTTGTCGTTGATTTCTGACAATTTCAGTAAATAATAAATTTTTTTATATAAGCGCTCATTAAGGAGCATTTTTTGTGAAAATTTATTTTAATTTAATCAACGCGCAAAGCATTCCATTAATGGGAAAAATAAGTCTCGCGACAGTATGAAGTCAGCATTGAGGTCAATTCCGATAAAAGACCGTGCAATCAGTCTCCATTAATTAGTCCGAATTGCGGCCAGAAGCTTGATTACCGAAGAGATATTCGTGCAGGATGCGAACTACGAGGGCGTCACGTATAGAAGGATAGAAGTTCACGCTCACCGACCATATTTATCGGTGCCTCTCTCTATCAACCTTCGTTCTCCGTCCGTCAATCTGTATCTACCGGTTGATCTCTCTCATTTCCGCGTGTTCTCTTTTCTTCCCCCTTTCCTTTCTCTCTCTTGCCCAAATCGTCCGCAATAGCACTTTGGAGTAACTCCGCAATCAAGCCACAAATGCCAAAGCCGATAATTCGGCGGGAGATCGTTTTGGCACTGGACTCATCGGCGAATACTGCCAATGTTATTTGTGTGTGGGCAAATTGTTCAGATTAACTCAACTCTGGCAAGTATGCATGACAGTAGTTTTTCTTTCAAATTGAAGATCAATCGTTGTTATAAATGATCATTTCCTCAAATATCCGATGTGATCTTTGCATATAACACATCATAGTTGTAATTCCTCTTGTTACAAATTTTTGAATGAATTTGCAGATTTCACGATTTGTTGAAAACATAACATTAGTTTTGTAATTGTGATGCTTCCTCAAGCTGAAAGAAGTAATACATTTTGTGTATTAGGAGTGAACATGGAATGTAAAATTTAAACTTTTGATAAATTTCAAGTAAATTATATGTAAATATTAGTTTAGAGTTTTAATAACATTTTTTAAACACACACACACACACACATATATATATATATATAGAATCTAAACTATAGTAAATGATTTTTGAAAAATTCACACACAGACTTTAATATTATAGTCTTCATTAAAGAAATTATTATGTCATTTTGGTACGTTAAATTCGTTAAATTTATGGCCTTATACGGAAGCGCTTTACACTCAACAGGAATATGCTCTCTGCGAAAGTGTCCTGCCAGGAATAAACATCTCAATGACTTATCAAAATGCACGTTAAGTGGACTTCGTGATCGATGCAGCCGTCTCGCCACGCCCGACGTAGATTAACGAGGATAAAAAGCTATCCGACCGATCCTCTTTTCGCTATCGTTACATTCGCACGGATTATATTTTTTGTTTTCCCGCAAGATACCGGAACCGGCCGTAAAATCAATATTAAGGGGGAGGGAACAATTAGTTACCTCGGCACGCACGCTGCCAGCAACGGCGACAGCATCCGGCGGTCGGATACGCGGACTTTTCGGACTTGTCCAACATCCGGCAGTGCTTCCCCGGCGCATACCAGTATCCGGACGACAAATAAAGGTTTACGAACTGCACGAGTGTTTGTAGACGATGCACCGCTGCCTGTCGCACGTCGCCCCGCAGCTCGAGTCGTGTAAACTTGTGTAACAATTGCTAGCGCGGTTCATCCCGAATGACCTATTGTCCGCGGGGCTAGCAAATAAAACAGAAGAAAAAAAAATGGCAATTCGGAGCGCGCTTTATATCGAAAGTTTGCACAGATATGAATTTTGCGCTCGACCAAAACTATATAGTATTATACATGTGAAATTATGTAATCAGCAGTGCTGCGTACCGATTAATCTTTATTGGTATAATAGTTACGCTCGAAGAAATCTATCTCGTCTTCCATTATTCAAGCAAATTTCTATACCAAACGAATTTTATAATCTAACTTTGGATATGTACATACAGTATGTTTACATGTGTGCAAGTGTCCAAATTAAATCACGCACACGCTCGGTTTATTTATAACTGCGATGATAAATGGTTACCTATCAATTAATTTTTTTTTCCCGTAGTTTTTCAACGTAGTAGCGGAATTGCGAATTTATTTACTGACCAGCTGACGCGGGATTCAACAGTTCAATGAAAAACACGGGAAAAATGAAAAAGAATTCGAGTGGCTGCGAGGCATAAACGTGTCGTCCGCGCTCGATCGGAACAAATTAATATTCCATCGCGCATCGAAGCGTCGATGTATCGACGCGCAAAATCCGAAAGGCAGACGAAAGCGCACTCGCTGTATTTGCAAATGAAGTCGCGCTACGAAAACTAGATGCACAGGCAGCATATTGGCGCAGCACGGCGTAGTACGCATACACAGTCTCTGGTCACCAAAGCAAGACGCTGCGAAGTCTGAACACACGATCCAAAGCGACGCTTGTTAACGGAGAAACAGGAATCGGGAGGAATAATAATAGTGTCTCGGTTGCAATATTACTGGCGTGTTTAAATCGATGCAACGGTGCGTTCACGCGCGTATATTCGTGCCATACGTGTACACTAAGGCGGACGAAAGCGAAACGCCGACGTGGCTTTCGTACACAATTGAAGGGGATCAATTCTAAGCAAATCGTAAAACTCGTAACTTGTTCTCACAAGGACTCGTAAGAACTTATGACGAGAGTTGTAATTCTATTCGTACCGTAATAGGCTTTCTACGTTAATTTTTAAAAAATGCACACACAATACATAATAATAAACTTCCCTTTTTTTTTTAACTATTTTATTTTTATAAAAGGAATGACTTTGCTTAAAAATTTAGCCATATAAGAGAAAATAATTTTGTTAGTCCATGAAAATATTTGTGTAGAAAATTCAAGCATGATGAACAACGCTGCAACAAATTTTGATTTCAGCGTTGAAGTTATTTTAGCTTATTTTCAGGTCTACATCTAGCTAAATTTTTAGATTACTTCAGTAAAATCGTTCTTTTCATCTAAAGTGAACAATAAGCTTCTAAATTCTTTATCATTTATCTTTTATCTAAATTATCAGTAAAAGAACAAGTTAACTTTTCTCTATTTTATTGTTAAGTTTATACATTGCATGTATTTAATACAAAAATATACATTCTTATAAAGATAACTTGTATAAGATCTCGGATACGAGAATAATAGATATTTTTCACTTCACGTAGTGACGCACGACACACAAGCAGCGCGCTAAAATAACTTCTCATTTGATCAGTGACATTTCCATAAATAAGATTGACAGAACTTTATCTCAGGGGAATAATTTCAAGCCCAGATTACGCGACTGAACACGCCGTGTGTCCGATTCGTCCCGTATCTCGTGAGCGGGCCGGACAAGCTACAACTGCAAAAACACATGCCGCGTCACCGACAACACAGGACACGACGTTTGATCCATCGCTGGACCGGAACTGACAGCCAGATAATCGCGGGGTCGTGATGAATCGCTCGGTAAGTCTTATCAGTTGGCCTCCGATGCGCGGCATCGGCTTCGCTGGCTGCCCGAACGGAACACGTCGCGGAGACTGTCACGTACAAGTTCGTTCAGCGCTGCTCGCCTGAATCTTTTTCTCTCTCGATTGCGGCAAATCGAAAGTTATTTTTACGTGACGTCCCACATAACGTGCGGTAACGCGCGACAACATGAAGACGGCAGCGCCCGATATCGAAACGAACGATCGTAGCAGGAAATTTGTTGGAGTCGATGGAAGGGAGAAATGGTCAAATGTGAAGGAACAGAAAGAGAGAGAAAAGGGAGAGAGAATCGAATCGGTTTGCCGATATCCCACAAAACTCAAAGCGATGCCTTCGTGACCAGAACGCGGGAACATGGACGAAAAACGAATTCTACGTGAAGATGGAAAGTTCCTGGTTACAATAATGAAGGGATAGCGCTTGTGATCGCGATCAATCAAAATGGCAATGGTGCTGAAAAGTTTGCTATAGCTATAGCATATAGCAATACTATAATTGTTACCTTCGTTCCGCTGGAGATCGATAATCCTCCCCTATTGGATATTTCACTATCCTGCTGGAGATCGATTATTTCTGCCGAAATTATTACTTTCTTGTGGTACCCTTTAAAAAAAAAACAAAAAAGATTATCTTAATCAGGAAAGTGACAACCATGATAGCAATATGCAACAAAAGTGGACAGTACTAAATTATATTGTAGTAGTAGAGAACCGCAGGTTCAAAAGAAACTATATAATATTCGACTGAATTGTTCACGTGAATATAATCTTTTTATCTTTAAGAAGTAGAATTTAGATATATTAGAAATAAGAAATTAATTTCATAAGATAAATAAGATAATTTAGAGCACTGATAGCAAGAAACTACTACGATTTAAATGGATAGGAAGCTTGCTCAAGGGCTCGTAATAATTAATTAATTAATTGTTTAAACCGATTAATCTGCCTCTGCTGCCCGCTATACTATTGTTATTCTCAAATTTGCTGGTCTCAAAGCAACATGCGTGGAAACGCGCATGGCATTTCCAGTATTCAAAAGCATTTGTGAGCCCGACACTCCGTCAAGGACATTAATAATGACGTCAACAAATCTGTCGCGCTGTCTGATATTTCCTTCCGACATCCGGTCTTTGCCCGACTGTAACTTACTGATCTCGGTCGGTTTGCCGGAATGTATTCTCAACACATATCTCTCGGTACGAAGCAATAATAATGTAAATTTAAAGTATGATAAGGTGCAACTTTACGTTAATCTTTTAAGAAGGCCAATGGCGCTGATATTCGATAGTTCGACTCAATAAATAAAATTCGAGCTTTATTTGTTATCTCATCTATACAAATAATCGAAGATGAATTTAACTTTGAGAGAATCCATTTATGTATCACTCATGCACAAATATCTAACATATTTGCAATGTACTCCTTTAAATATCTTTTATTTTTGACAGATTTTATGATAAGTGATAATTTGTAAAAAAAAAAAAAAGTATTTCATTTCACACACTTATGTCTATAAAAAACGGATTTTAAGTTCTCTCACAGTATAAAAATAATTTTTATTTGTCACCGCTCGTCTCTATAAGCTGCAGTTTATATTCGTTGCATTATTCTATCGATCCGATAATATACGACCACGCGCATTTATCAGCTGTTATATTCGTAATATCGTAGTATATAAAATATCTTTTTTTAATTCATTACTGCTTGTTGTAGTTGGGAATGTTTAAGTATTACGAATGTATTCGCGGTATTACGAGGGTCGAGAGGGTTAACGAGTCCCTATGTTAAAGCGCTTACATTTGGTTTATGTGGAGCGGCAGAAAACGCACGCGAGTTCTGTTGGTACGTAATTCGGGACCTCCCCTTATTGCCGGGCATTACGTCCTTTGCGCCAGATGCGACCCAACGTTTACTTAGCCATTCTGAATTCCACGTGTGCGTTTATGGGCCACGGGACGAGCGAATTCGTATGAGTACTGGATTTCATTCGTTTATGAGCGCAGTCGATCGAACGCAGGATTTTCCCCGTTAATCTCCATTTAAAGACCTGAGCGGGGGGTACGTCCACGTTGAACCCATTTTACGGATCGCGAAAACAGCATTTTACTCACGGAGATATTTGTACACTTGGATTATTGTCGGAAAGCTTTTCCGGCCGTTCAGTTGTTTCGAAAAATTGACGATAGCCGAATAGTATATAGTATTTGCACGCGTATATGCATCATCCATTCGAGATTGTTTCATTTGAAGTTACTTTTGAAATATTCTAACTCCTAACTCGTTTTGCCTCCATTTTTCGCACGTTAATTCTTACGATGAATTATTCTTATTACCACGTTCTTATTACTGATTATGTTTGGAATCTTCAAGATTATTTAAATTTTTTTACACATTAATATACGTATCGATACGCATATTTCCTATCCCTAGTTCCTTATTACAACAAACGTTAAAATATAACAATAATCTATGATTCACTATAGATTCTGAAAGAAAAAGATAAAAATATCTATATTGAGAAAATAGTCGCATGTGTGAGTCTATAGAAAAGTTATATTCTAATACTGTATAATTAAAATCAATATGAAAATAAATTAAACAGCCACAAAAAAAAAAACGATTTAAAAATCTCTTTATATATCTGTTTAAAAAATATAGATATATCTGTACATTTTTAATCGTATTTTTGAGTTTTCAAAATGCACGTTTCATGTATCTTCGGTGACGTGCCATCATCCTACTTAATCGTCCGTATTTTTCTATTTTCCTTTATTACAGATCTATTTTTCGCCCGATCGCTAATTTTTTTGACCTTCTCTTGTGCAGGCGCGTGAGCGTGATTCAAATTTGTAACGTGCCCGTAAATATGCGGCACATAGGTATCCGTTAAATCGTGTTTTCACCTTTTCCGCTTTCGTTCCCTTCAATGTCCGGATTCCGCTAAAAGAAATTGACCAGAAACGTGCGCGTAACCGCCGACATCGTCAGTTATCGTCGCGGATACAAATCGTGGATGATTCCATGGGAAAATGGATTCCAATGGCAGTAGGGATCGATGGACGATCCGCCGGATCTTCGTGAGTCCATTGCGAGAAGGTCGACGTAAGACGAAGCCGGTGAAAGAAGGAAGGGGTTTCATGTTCATCGAGCGTGAACGAGCGTGTCTCCGACAACTTGACCCGTTCAGAAATTTTAATTTCCGGTTGGTTAGAGACTCTCTGAGGAGATCCTTCTCTAAGGATGCATCGCAACGCAGCATCAAAACCCGCATATCAGTAGGATTGTGGGCAACCGAGACGACGCGACGTTGTGACCATAGCTTAGGAAGAAGATGACTTATGTTCGCTTGTACCGGTGAGGAAATGACGAGAAGAAGAATGACGAAGGGAAGAGCTTTCCGTCCAGTCCACGGCTACTCAAAGCGAAATCCATAAAATGAGATTCTCGATGGAACAAAGAGCTCCCACGCAGCATTAAGCGCGCCGACATCGTTCAAATCGTCATGATAAGACGATTCTTTTCTAAAATAAAAACATGTGTTTAATCTACGCAGAATTAATTTACGGTTGTATTCTTTTTATTCTGTTTTACCATTTACGTAGAATTATGATAATTGAACACCTTATTTTTCTTTTACGGAAAACATAGAGTTTTAACCCCCAAATCACTATTATTATTTTAACAATATATATTGCATATTATTGATTGTTTTTCAAGTATTGGCATTTGAGGACATTATAAATATAAATACAAATTTTTTTTGAAAGAAGAATAAGTTGAAACCGAATATTAAAAACGGTATAAGTACGTTAAATAGTTTATTATGATAGTATTTTTCCAAAAATAAAAATCTTTTTAATTAATATACCACTTTTTATTGTGAATTTTAGATGGAATTGCATGTTTAATGATTTGTAAGAAATATCTATTTAAAAAGTAACTATCTATTAAAAAAGTAAGAAAATATGTCTAAAGGGGAAGAAAACGGTATTCATTTTACAATTCATACTTTTTTATTGTTTCATTGGAGTATATTATATTGGAATTATATTATATTGGAGTTATATTATATTAGAGTATATTATACCTCAGGTGGGACTGTTTCTCTGGTTATGAACGAAGTAATTCTATAAACGTGCCAGTTGAAAGATATACTTTACAGACGAGTGACCTCAACTGCTTAGATCAAATTGTGCATGGGTTCAATAGACATTTGAGAGATGTGATGTGATATAAACAGAGCAAAGTTGTAGTAACGTATATTTAGTTCGCATTCTCGCTGTTTGTATCGACCAAACTTAGTCAATATCGTTCACCTTTGACATTTGAACTCCTAACTAATACCATTACACTTTAGGAATTACAAATAATTGTGGCTGCCTCTGTGAAGCTATAGTTCGCCATACATGAACGTCAGATGTATTGATCATGCATACATGATTAGAAATCGCTACCAATGTGTTATCGCTTGATTCTGACGCCGAGAAAAATGGTTCGAAATCTCTCCAGTGTATCCTGGGTATTCGCGATCTAAATGCATGCATTGCCCTCTTCCAGGATGATTCCGCCCTCTCTTCGGTATTTGCATTCTCATTAGGAAATACCATAAACGATTCAAACGGCTCTCTGATCCGCCGCTACCGCTGCCGTGCAAATCCGCCAGGTGGATTAACCACGTGCCTCTCTTCGCCACTTTGTAATCGATATTTACTTGATATGTGCAATTAAAAAACGCTCTTTAAAGTACAATATTAATCCAGATGTTTATACTCTAATAAAGGTTCAGCAAGTTATTCATTAAAAAATTCGTGAAAAGACTCCGCACTAATTATGGAAAATTGAATCCCGATGAAATAAGTTAGTTCATAATGCAGCTTATAATATGGCGAGCAAAAGATGTCAGACATAAAGCTCAGTAATGAATAGTTTTTGAGCTATAATGTATCAAAGGTGCTCTATGTGTGTTGAGCACACAAGTTTTACACCTTTGATATATCTTAACTCAAGAACTATTCATTATTAAGCATTGTGTCTATGATATCTTTCATTCATCACATTATAAGCTACATTAATATAATATAATGATTACATGTGAAAACTAACTCATTTTATCGGGATTCAATTTTCTTTACAAATAGTGCAAGATATTTTGTTTCTTATTACAGATCAACATAAAGGACAGTTTATCGATTAACATATTTAAAAAAAATCCTTTAGCACGCATCTGTGTGTTCTTGCTTAGTAAAATATTGAAAATAATAACTAATATAATAACTAATAAAATATTGAAAATAATAATTTTTTTCTTCTATATGATGAAAAATAAATGTATAATATGAATATTATACTTGTATACTGTTAGAGTTTTGTTCTGTTTTAAAAATACTGTGTAGTATACATATGTAATCTCTTTTGCCGTAATATTTTTACGAGCAACCTAAGTTTATAAAGTTATCAACGTCGTAACGTATATATGATATGCAACTATATTTTCATCTTGTATAATACAATATTTTACAACGCATCATCCAAAATTGTTACCATTTTACCGGATATACCTATATTGAGATCGTCGCATATCATATTCAGATATAATCTTGCTACGCGGTTATGTGAATATAAAAAACATCAGCAAAAATATTTCAACTGTTCGCCCGGCTGCAATACGAAATGCACGGAAGTTGCAACTCGAACACGGGATCGCGACAAAATATGCGTTACTATGTATTATTTGCACAAACACTCATTGCGAATCTGTTTTACGAGCGGAAGTTTATATTACACTCTCCACGAACGACAACTGTCGTATCAAATTGCGCAATATAGATATCCGATGAGATCTAACTAACTACTCTGGTTTTGCACGTGATCCTAATTTTATATAAACTTATATTATCGATAAACTATGTTTGCTCAACGGTTTGCTTGTTGCTGTTTCGTTCAGAAACCTCAAATAGTCGCTTGCAATTAAACATAACTCGATCAATATTGTTTCCTTTTTTTCCAATTGTTAACTTCTTATCCCAATAGGTTGTCCTGGTCAAGTCTAGATTGATCCAATTGAGAAACACCTTTGATGTTTGGAATAATCGAAAGGGTCGTTCACTAAAATATTGAAAAATATGCGGAACGCTACAAGGGTTACGTTTTCAATCTCATACATAATGGATTTAGATGTGAAGTAATACATGGCACCAACGCAAACAACTGTAAAACATGTAAACTCACACGTAAACCAGAAGCTTATCGGAATTGCTATCAAACGGAGGTCATAACTTACTGAATACATACGTAGTAGTTGATTTTAACGGAACTACAATCCGGTAGGTCGGTAGATTTGGCGTCCTGCGGTAGGTCGAAACTTGTTTGAGATTACTGACCCTCTCTGAATAATACCAATTGGCACATCGCATCTGCTATATTTATTTTGGTTATATTCATTTACATATTCATTTAACATTCAAAATTTTTCTTTTATAAAATTTTCCTTTTGTAAAATAAATTAATTTTCTCATAGAGCTTATTAAAGCGTAGTTTCATGAATTGTTAATAAAAATTTATGTTACTCTTAAAAAGAAATGTTATCAAAGCTTTTCAATTTTATCTTCGTAATTAGATAATTTATGACGTTTGCAAATGATATCTTTGTCTATTATTTCAAGAATGAAATAAGCAGATATCTAACTTTAAAGTAGTTTGTATAGCATTATAAGAAAGTACAATATTTAGGACTTAATTACCGAGCATTTGGATCATATTTCTCTTACCTAATGGCGCACAGACATATATTTATCCATTTTGAACCCATTTTTATTATCTCCAATTTTAATACTTCATTATTCAATTGTCCATAACGGACGGAGTTGCACCTCGAAAACTGCGACGCGGACAGATCCGCTAGCGGCGCGACGCTAATGGCGGCGTTGTTGATGTTGTTTATTGTAGAAGTTTGGGCCGGTTTTGTGTAGCGAGTCGACCTCGCTCAGATTGGGATTGTACCGGTAAATTGTTCCCTAGAGTTGAATTATAACGCTCCGCCCGTTTGCGGCAATTCCATTTGCCCGCTTTATTACGTTAACCGGCACGGCGACGGCGACGGCGACGACGACAAGGGCGATGATGGCGACGAGTCAATGCTGTTGACGAGTCTCCGTGGGAAACATCGACTGCGAGCCGCCGCCGGCACAATAGATCAAAGAGCTTTCATTTAGTGGAGATTCACGTCTAATTGTAATGTGATTATCGGGTCGATAATACATTAGACATATCGCGAAAGAACGGGGATGTACGAGCGCGATGAACTTTCACAAATCTCAGTTGAAATTAATCTCGTTGGAACTCGCGGTGATCCAGATGTTTATCGGCACGTAAAGGGAAGATAAGATCGAAGCTCGGTACATTCCGTTTCACAGGGGTGTCGTGTCGCTGATAACGAACACGCTCTGCGAAATGGTTCAATTTCAGTTTTACGATCGCGTCGTTAAATGACGAGATTTTCCGGGTTAAAAACGGGGCAGAACACATAAGAGAAAAACCGGTAGTCGTTATATGCGCGCTTATGAGTTAGATTCATAATACTCATAAATTAAGTACAGTATAGTTAACTTTGTTGGTCACAGCTCGTACATTTTCGAGCCGAACGCGTTAATTTAATTGGCAGTTTGACAATGAAGAGGATTTATTCAATGATGAATGATACGTAATCATTAATAGATTGTTAATATTCATCAATATCTAGTATTACGTATGCAATCGTATTTGTAATAATTTACCAATAAACGACTGGCTCATGTAACGATATACTTTAATATTTCTGAAGCGAAAAAATATTTTATTATGCAAAGTACCGCATTATCACGCAAACAGTCTTTGATAGAGTTTTCCGCTATCTCGATAATAATTTCGTCTAGACGTGAAGTCTATTTATAATGGCAGCTAATTTATTGCGACCACGTGGCGGATTCCGATCGCGCGATGTTATCACGAGATCGATGGCCGCAATGAATTTTGATAGCTCCCTGTGGATTCGCATTGACTATCAAGATTTAATACATTTCTCATTTGCCAGAATAGAACGGTAAAAGGATGCGTGCTGAGCGAACAAAAGTTTTCCGTCATATATTTTCGATATAAAGTCTCTATAATTGATTACCGGTGTGTTAATAATATATATCAACATTAAAACTGTCCGACGTAAACGAGAATTATTTACACTTATCACTTATGCGATTATCAATTCTGTATGAATACATATATCAAACAGAAAATGAGAAAATCTATTTAACAGCATTAATCAAGTCTGTAGATATAATGAGTTTTAATGACACATAATATTTCTGCATATTTTGATCATGTCGAGCACAAAAGTAAATGGTTATACATACCATAAGTTTAATATTTTAATGACACTCGTATAATATCCTACATATAGTTTTTTGTATTACAGTATTATTCGTATTTGTGCTATAAATTTTTACAAGATAACAATTTTTTTGTTACTAGAAGTACAAACAATAGTACTTAATCTACATATTTTATGTGTTGCTTTATTTTTAAAAATGAATATTAAAACTTTTTATTGAAGAAGAGATGGAACATTTTTAAAAACTACCAAGAAATAGTTGATTATTTTTAAACTGGCAATAATATTTGTTGAGTTACTATAATATTTACGTTGGAAACTATGATATTTTATTGAATTAAATTAAACACACTAAAAGACTAGAATATTTTGACATTTTTGTGCAAGAAAGTCATGCAATTTCATGAAAAACAATTCGACAATATGTCTTGATCGAGCAGGAGTTTCTCACAAATCTGAATAGCAGATTTAACATCGTAAAACGATACATCTTTTTATCAAATGGATTGTCATATATGAAGTGTGTATTGTTTTATATTCATAAATTCATCCCTCTAGACGTTTTGCAGAGACTCAGTCTTGTGTCGCATAAATGCAGGATATAGTTGAAATCGCATTGTAGGTTTCTGTGGAGACATCAGTATTCATGAAATTCTTTCAATGAATTTCAATGATTTGGTAGTAAAATATACAACCTCGAATCTAGGACATTTTCTATGTTCAACAATTTAGCTTGAAATTTTTGTAAAACTTTGTAAAACTTACGTTTGAAATATTTAAAAAAAAAACAAAAATTTATTAAAGTTTCGTTATTTATACAAAAACAAATTCTTGCAAATACGATCAAATATTCAATTCATAGACAATGTTTGAATTTGCCAAACAAATGTAAGAATTGTCGTAAACCGCAAGAGACAACAATTTTCAAAGATTCCACATTTGCTCTGAGTTTTGTTTCAAATCTCCTTTCAAACACGAATGATTCCTTTTCTGAATTTACGCTGAATCGTTTCCGTTATTTGCCGGATAATCCACGTTTCCAGCCAAATCCGACGTAAAGTCCGAAACACGTAACGACTTCCGCTTGTTTTCGCAGATGTCTTCTAAACGTGTTCGACAACGAAGATAGATTAAAGGTGCGTCTCGGAATTTCGATGTCGTTGCTGAGAACTGTTTTGTAACTCCACTTATCCCAAATCCTCGGGTCTATCGATGCTACGTTTTGTCGACTTACATGTACTTTGTGTGCTCATCTCGTCGTTTTAATTATACTTAATCTCCGACTGTGTACTTACGCTAAATCTGACGATCTCGCGTAATTAGAGGCTCTGCCAGTTCGCGTTTTGCATTTCGCCACGCTTCGCAATTCAATTTCGTACATATCTTATTCTATATGCCTGCGTGTGTGTATGTTTTTTACTTTTCCTCATAAATGACGACGAGCTCGAATTACACCGCTCTCGCATTCGCATAATCAGATTTTCCACGAACTTTATACGATATCGTTGTGCGCGTCTCTTAATTGCTCAACAAATGAAAAAAGGTAGCATCGTTGTATCTCTGCTGTAATATTGATTTCCTATTTTTATAGAATTTCGTTATCATAACGGTTTTTTGCGAGTGCATATTGTTACGGGAGAAAGGGAGAAAAGGGTTTCATTAAAAGTATTTTATATTTTCTATGTAAAATTGTATGTTAAAATAGATTAATGTTTTATATTTACGTATATTAAAATAGATATTTCCTCGAGTCTCACAAAAGAAGCAATTTCCTTCCACTTTCTTTCAAATATATTATACACTCGAGTAACTAAAACATCCCGAATGACTTTTAATTATCATCCGATAAATCGTCTCCGTCGCGAGCAACTTTAACAATAAAATTGTAGTACCGGTTATGTTTTTTATGATTTATTTACCTGAGGCTACGTCGGACCTTATCGAGTAGGTGCGAGATACGTGACGTTTCTTCGGCAGATTTTTATAGCCGCCCAGGAAATTTCCTGGTGATTTATTTTACATCAGCCCGGCACGTCGTAAAGATCGCTCGCTCGCACGGCGACTTGGTTCGTTCGCCAAGGCGACAGTGTAGCACCACTTACTGAACATTTCAATTGAAATGCGATCGCACGAACGAGAAGTATATCTTTCCGTTAGTGGAGGCTCTTCTGTTTCTGGCAGCCGGACGACGAGCGAAAATAGATGTTCCGCCAAATTCTCTTTCGTGACCGTAAGATTCCATTACTGACGTAGGACTGACGGACGTCCTATTAATCATATGGACCTCGTTTTTCTCAATTACATGACGATAAATTGCCGTTATGCATATATGAGCCACGATTAATTAGAATTTATAATTTCCAGACAATGTTATGAATCTTAATGAGCATACCTACCGTGATAAAAAAAGGATTCAATGTTTTTCAAAAGAACGATTGTTTTATCGCCTTTATTAATTTCTATTATTAATCCTTTATTATCTAATTTCGTTTTGTATCGCAATTCTTCTATCTATAAGCTACTTTACTTTTTTTTTCGAGTTATACCTATAAATCCGAATCTAATTTTTTGAAAAAACACGTGAGCGTATTCAAGTTGTCTCGCAGATCAATTCTTTTCTCTCATAGCGTGGAATAAATTTTTCGAGCGAGCGTCAGTCGCCGCATATAACGGCTACGTGGAGCGAGAGAAGTTTATTCCCACGATTCGTCGGAGCAATGAGGACGATTTCTTCCGGTAACCCCGTACCGCCATCCATCGCGCAAAATATCCTCGCGCCCTTATCTCCCTGGGAGAAGGTGCAATATCGTGACGTGTATGTGGGCTCTGTACACGGACGTGTACGTGCGGCTGTATGCGTGCTCAAATCGCAAAAGTACGCGAAATTCCGCGCAGCTCTCATCGACGTTACAATAACCGCGATATATCCAGACGCGAGGCTGTTTCTTTGCGATACGAGGACGACGACGACGACGACATGGAACCTTCGGAGAAGGGCCGTGGGGGAATAAGACGATGGGAATTGTTGAATGTGACCTAGTAAGTGGGCGCCGCCACCGGTGGTGGTGCAACAATGGCGAAATATAAATCTAAATCCCAACCGCCATCCTTCCTGCCCTCCTTTCGCCCACCAGCCTCCTTTATCTTCCTCTTTCGTCTATTCCGCGACCTCCGGCACCGGCGGCGACGGTGCTTCGTTGTCCTGGCGGCCGGCGCTCTTTATCCGAGAATTTCTCTTGCGGCATTCAGTTCCTGGCCTCTCCTTCGCGCTTCCTATCTCTTTATGCCGCTCTCGTCTCTCGGGCCTCTGTCTTCCGCTTTAATTCGCCCTACGTAGAGCTTCTTTATTCTCAGACCACTTTGGATTCCATCCGCGCGCAAGTCGTTCCGACAAGATAATGGGCGACAAGTTAAACAAGGAATAAAATAAGAAATTCAGCTTAGCGAGCATTATTTTTATTATTTTTTTTCTTATCATTCTTGCAGACGCGCATTCTACATTTTTCTATATTTGCACTTTTATATTTCACATTTGATCTTTCTTTTACCGTATAAAGAGGAATTACGGAATTTACAGGAATTCTTTTTATTTACGTTAGGTTCTTTATAAATTATCTCCGTTGCTGTAACTTTTCTGAATTATCGAGGAAATAACACGCACAGTAAATTGAAATTCTCGAAGGTCTTTGAAATAAGAATTACAACTATAAGGATTAAACCGCTTACTTCACAAATTTTTAATACTCTGATAAGATAAGAGCTTGTCTGTACTTCTTTTGCTGCCGTTCTGCAGATGTTATGTCACGTCATGTTATGCCGTATATGACCTGCACGTGCATGGACCTGCGAGACCATTATCTCGGATATCCGCGAGATCATCTCCTCGGACTAATTCTTTTCTTCTGACTTATCCTGCTTATCTGTCCTGTCCCTTGCATTGCTCTAACATCTTTTGCTTCTGTTTCTCTCTCCCAGTGGTGCCTGTCACGAGTTCTCATTCTTCTTGAGGACGTTTCTTCTATATCCAGTCTCTCGCGCTCACCGCGTCTTCCAGTGATTTCCCACTGGTCTTTCATTTTGTTTCACGTTCCCTGCGCTTCCGTGCAATAGTATTTACTTACTATTAACAAAATACGCGTGTTATGCGCGTCCTTCAATATTTATTCTGCATTCATGTTTATCGATTTGATCGATCCATTGCATTCCACGCATGTTTATGTTTACAGATATATTTTTCTATCGCAAATGTCGCTACATATACAGCTTCTTTTTCCTCCTCTTTTCTTAAAACATCTTAAGATCTGACTTTTTTAATGCTTGTTTAATGCTTGTGCTTTTTTTTTATCTAAACTTACTCTGTCGTTCAATACAGTTGCTTCTTTGTCTTGATCAACTTTATTTTGACAAAGCATTCTTATCGCACTTATCAAGGATCACTCTCTATTCATTCGCAACTCTTGATCTCGTCGTCTCAAGGTCCTATTCCTTGTTATTTTTTTCACTCGAACCATCTCTTATTATCCTACTCAGCTTCTTTGAAGATCAGTTTGTATACGAGCGCTTTATATGTCACCGTCCGCGTTGCTTCTCTCGTATTTTTCCTATTTGCCTGATATCGTTTTCCTGCTTGCCCACGATCGGCTTTGTCATTGGTCTTCCTTTTTCCCCGGTTGCTTTCTATCGGTCGCGCATGGCTTATTCGCCGCGTCGTCGTTCGAAATGCTCGTCCACTTTAATTTCCTCGGGGCTCTTTTGCTTACCATATTTACTCGTTTTACTCGAATTACATTTTATCTGCAAGTATACATTCCATCTCTTCTTTCGCGTTTCTTAAAATTTCTATTTTTCAATTTACATTTTTCTGAATTGTTATCTTTTTCTTTTAGTCTATCATATCGAGACGCGGTTTCATTTCGCGTTACTTTTTTCGATCTAATCTTGATCTACTTATCTTAAGTATCTATCTGATTTCCCCTTTTCTATCTGTACTTCGCGTCACCGTTTCTCTTTTTTCGCTCATCGCTCGATGTTTCACGTGGCACCGGCAACATCAAGATTTTACATTTACTCTTTTTTCATTTACTTCGTGCACGCCGCTTTGCCTTACCAACCCTTTTTTCTCATTCTCCTCTCCCGTCGACGACTTTACCTGTCTGTCCCCAACAAATATGTACTCTCTTTTACTTGCATTTACGAGTCGAACGTTTTATGCGTCTTTCTCGCCGCTGCTAATGTCTGTGTGGCGAATATCCATCAGCGCGTCGCGTCGAGAGGATGTAATCCATCCTTCGGATGGATGTGTAAGAACATTTTATAAACCTTTTTGATGTAGAATATTCCAATATTCTCATCACAGATTATACTTGTATCAATTTTTCATATAATTATTATTACAATAGAATATAATGACCATAGTGATGATAGGATGAGGTAGAACGATTTGGAATGAAATAAAGTAATCCAATTTTTGAGGCTTTAAGTTTGATAACCCTGATAGGTAATTCTGATGTCACTTAGAGAATATTGAAAAATACCAAACGGAAAAAAGTCATACTTGAACTTTTAAAGGCGGATTTAAATTTTATTTTGTTCAGAATTGTTACCTAAGTCATAGGATGACATGTATAATTTTATAACTGTTTTAAATTATAATTGTAAAAATTAATTTATAATTACGTGTCTTCTTAATGCAAGTTTATACTGAAAAAAATTTTACGAAACTTTTGAAATATTTGTTTATATAGTACAATATATCAATGGGATATTCGTTTATGGTAAATATTTGTTCAATTAAAAAAAGATACCTAAATTTATATTTTTTTAAATTGAATAATATTTATTTATTCTGTAAGCAAATATCTCATTAGTAATATCTAAATAAATATTTATTAAAATTTAATAATGAAGGAATTAAACGCCTATAACGGTCAAAGCTGGATCAAAGTGCTAATAATAAGTATGAGTGAATTCTTATACACCACATATGTAGCCCCCCCTTTTAAATGCGCGCTGATACATCAGACATATAACGCATAAATACTACAGTAGTATTATAATATCACCGAATAATACTTGATTAATTTAAATATAAGGATGATAATTTAAAATTCGTAAATACATCGGATCTCAATAATCTTATTCTTTATATTACGAAAAATATCACAAGTTGGCGTTTCGTC
>NW_017276922.1:1837544-1916888 GCF_001594065.2 Cyphomyrmex costatus
AAAAAAAAAAAAAAAATTAGTTAGTTTAAAATTTAATAAATTTTTTTCAATGTACATGATTTCTTATTAGTTTGTTTTTTTAAATCAATTTTAAAATTCGACATATTGGCGTTTGCTATACATTTAACAGAAAAGGTCTTTTAACCAGTTGAGATTTTATTTCCGAATGTCGAGACCAGAGAGCAACATTTATTTTTATCATTCGTGAAGTTAAAAAATGATAAAATTTGAGTAAAAGTTTCTAAATATTTATTTAAAGATCAAGTGGTTGAGTTAAAAATAAAAATAAGAAGAAGGAGCATATACCACACGCTGGTTAAATTTTAAATTGACAAGAGTGTGACATTGTTTGAAGTATTTCGGGAATGTTACACGGAAAGAACAATTTTGCTAACAAATGTCTAAAAATTTAGTTATACATAAATTTTTAGACACTTCTTAAAAATCGTTCTTTCTGTGTAAATATAACGTTCTCAATGTTATATCTCTTTTCAATTTTTTTTAGTTCGGTTCTAGTTACGATTTAATAAAACATCGAATAAGTTTATTGGTTTCAGTTTATCGGTTTCTTAATTTGTAAAGAAAACACTGAAATCGTAAAAGTTACGGCTTCTTAACAACGTTTTTGCCAGTTACATTTACTCAAGCGGTAGGAGAGAAATTAAAAATTTTTAATTATTTTTTTTACTTTTTTCTACATTTTTTATTCTGTTAAATTGTACGTTTTTTATACAATACAATATTTTTAAAAAAGTATAAATAGAAATAACTTTTAAGAATAATTCTTAAAATAATTTTTAAAAACTATCCATTGCATCGCCGAAAGTTGTAACAAGTCTGACTCATTATGCGATCCTAATAGATTAATACAAATGTGTGTATGTTTTGTATTTATACAGTATAAACTAGATAAAAAAATTAATGTATAGTACATATATAAAATGGAGAGTAGTATTCAACTAGTAGATGTATTTTAAAATCAATATAGATATGTGGTGTATATAGCGTGTATGTTTTTTCTGTGCAGAAATCGATTGGAGAGCAACACAGAGCATTGGAATGCTTTACTACTATCATTGCGCGAGCTCATCGAATGGGTGATAAGGAAAGATACAGAGCTCACCGGCCTGGGACCTGTTTGTGGCGATGTGGCAGCACTACAAAAACAACAGGCAAGTCGTCGATGTTTCGCGCATAGATTACTTGGGTTCCGCTTCATCGAACTCATAGTCAGTCCGTATAAAATCTGTAGACGTACTTTAGTCAGCATTTATTCGTTATCTTCGGTAGACGAGCATACTCCATTTAACATCCTTTGATTCGCGGCAATAGCATCAATCCCGAAACTTCAGGACTCGAGCCAAGTTACTTGGACATGACTTATGTACCTAAAATCGATTTCATTTCATATAGTCGTCCTCCGAGAGGCTTGCAAGTTTCCATCTCGCAAACTGATTGGGCGAATAGAATATAATTACGTAAACTCATGCGCTATCAAGCGGATGTTCTTCATCTGTGTCTCTATGAGAGACGACAGCTCATCCGTAATACGGATATTTACGTATTCTCATCACGTTTGAATGTTCCGCCTCATGGAAACGTGAGCTTCAATTACATCATTGCTCTTACGTCAATTGTGCGCTAAATGCTTCAACTAAATTCGCTGTCGATTAAATTTCTGATTCATTAAATCTTATTTGACAAAAATATATCATTTATTTTAAAAGTTTTTAACGCTCTTTAACAAGGTGTTGGTTTTTATAACACAATCGGCGAATATATATTTTGAGAATTACTTAATTGTTTTAAAATATTACTTTAACGTAGTTCTGAATTATTTTCATTATTCTCTGCAATATTTAATTGCATATTCTCTTAAAAATCGAATTTGCTTCGTATAACGCGGCCGAAATTGGGTACATAATTGCATGAATATCCTTTGCGCGATAATCTACAAAGGTGCACTAGTTTGGACTAATCCAGATTAGAACACGCATGTTGCCGGCATGGAGAAGCGCCTGTACCACCGATACAGGTAATATCCGAGTATGTACGGAGGTGATAAGCCGCATGTGTCCCAACCAGATCATTGATGTCATCATGCGACTAGATCTCTGTACGTATTTGTCACTCGCATCGGAGAATACAGGAAATGGCCATCGATTATCCTTAATTACTCGAGCGGAAGAGTAAGGTGCTCAACCGTACTCATTTGATTGCCTTTATATTGATACGCTTCTCGTAAATACGGTTTAAAATTCAAACAAAAATCATATTGATTCATCTCACAATCAGTCAGTGAGATAATATATTTTATATGCATATTTTTGCATTTATCGAATGAAACGGAAGAGAAAAAAATTTTTTTGATTCTTAATTTCTACTATTTAAAATTTATACAAGATAAATGTTGTAGTTGTTATCAAACAAATTGCCGATTATACAATATTATATTTAATATCATAATAAAATCATAATAAAAAATAAAAATAATAATAAATATATCTCTGTTTAATGGCGTATTATATATATGTATATCTCTCTCTTTGTAAAGTATTATTAATACTATGAAATATTTCTTGTCTTTTTTTTTTTAAAGAGCTGCTTTAGATTCGCAATGTTACAATCGTTATTCGTTCGGGATTTACTAGCAGGCTTCATCTGCATTCCTTCAGGTTGAACTTCGCACCAAGCACAGAATTTAAATTCTCACATTGCAACACGGGGTTACTGTCTTTAAACGATTGTTTCTTAATGTAATTGTTTGTCCCGACTTTCAAATCCAATTAAGACTATTACCTCGATATTTCTCACGCCTTTTCAGTATCTATATATACTTCTTTCTTCAACTTTATTAGTAAATAATATGATGACTGAAATGAATTTCTATAATTATCGATAAAGTCGTCGTGGTATTATTGTCACGGTTTGAAATTTGATACACCAGTTGTCACGTACCTATTGGGAAAATGCGGTTAATGTAATCGATTATATGCGGATTTAATTTAAACCATTCGCCAGTAATTAATAAATCCTGCCCTCATGCATATGCGTCGTGTGATTCTAAATAATTCCGTGAAAATCCTAAACGTATCTATATGCGAAACTCGGGACACTCGCCCCGAGCAATTTTAATTACATGTTGTTGATTTAATTGGTGTTTGGCATTTGGAAACAGAGCGTTTCTTTTTCTAAATGGTTAAATTTGTTATGATGATGACGAATGTTGAGTTTCTATTTATATATATTCTTTTGGAATAAAATAAATTGTTTTATCAATGAGAAAACGTCAGATATAATAAAAGTGATTACTTGCAGGTAATTAACGTTTAAAGGGAGCTATTTGGCAAGACTGCATTGTGTTTCTATTTTAAAATATTATTTTAAAATATTTGAAATGGATTGAATAATATTAATCAATTTACTCTTGAGTTTAAGATCACTCGGAATCGATATATTATCTTAAAGCAACTCCAAGATTGTTTCTATATGTGTGACAAGTAATTGATAAATCAAAGAAATAAAAGTCATGTGTTTCCTATAACATAATGATAATGAAAGATTTATGATGTTAAAATTTAATTTTAACTATATCAATTTGATTTAAAAAGTCCATTAGGCTGTTGTTATAAAAATGAAATTTTACTTATAATTTTGCAATTATTATTTAATATTATCCTGGAATAAGATTTTTAGTTGTAGGCAAACGTTTTATTCTAATATTTTTAAGTAAAAGTTATTGAAATCACTATACAAAATGGTGGAGGAAAAATGAATTCATTCGATCGGAATCGGAACTACCGGAGCGCTTCGGCATTGAAGTCGAAATGACAGACGCGTAATTAGAAGGTCGTTTATTGCGCCCACGCAATCGAAATGAAAGCCGATCGCGCACGGTTTAGTCGCCGTTGCAACCGACGATGTAACCGTGTAACGAGCGCAGTGGCCATTCCTCTTACGGGAACCGTCCTGAAAATTCCATTTCGTCTGCGAGCGCGCGGATCGATTCCGCTTGTAAACGGCATCGTTGCACGTCCCGGCGACGAGCCGTCCACGACGAACATTCCACGTACGCGCCTTTCGCACGCGGGCCATTTCGTTCGTTCATTCGTTCGTTCGTTTGTTCGTTTTGCACGCGTGCGAATATGGCTGATAAATCAAAACCGCCGACGTAACGTTGGGAGGCCGCGCCGCGTTGAGAGGCGTATCGATTCTCACAGGCAGCGCGATGGATTTTGCTGGTTCGCGACGAAACATGTCCGTTTTGAGCACGCATTTTTCGTACTATTGTACGCGACCGTTTCGTCGAGCCCATCTTTCCTCGATGCATCCTCGCGGATTGATATTTTTATTTCGGCCGGAATTCAGAATTTTTTCGCTTTTCACGTGAGGACAGTCGCGCTTGGTGGTTATTTTTCGGATGGGCACTTTGGCCAAGTGTCAACCTCTGGAATTTATACCGGTGTGTTTCTTTCGGCTTGGTGGAGAGTCTGGGCCTCTCATCGCGCGCCGTTACCTCGATTGTTTGCGGAGAGGTTCGTCGACGTTCGTAACTAGTGAAATATTTAACGTTCGTTTCTCTGACGGGTAATAGTATCGGCTGATATACGGAATTTGTTCATTGTGGACGGATTGTAAATACGTAAAAGAGAAGAGTCTACTTCCAACAAAAAAAAAAAGAAATTAATTTGTACGATTGACGTGTGTGTGTTCTTGATACTAATTTTAAATTTAATAAGGCAGATTTAGAAATAAAATCAGATAATTATCAAATTCTTTGTTATTTGTTTGGGTTAGAGGAATGAGAAGGGGGGAAGGATTACTTTCTCTTTAAAACTGCATAATGCATTTAAATTAAAACAATTTTTCGTAATATGTATATAAAACACATGAGAAAAAAATCTCTTTTTAATAGAATTCTACAATGAAATTATTCTGAAATAATTACATCAGTTATCGTATGAATATTACTTTTTATTCATTTTTTACTGAGCACGTAAAATAACAGACAAAGGACATTCCTTTACCGTGGAGAGTTGTATATTAAAAAATTGTTCTGAAATAATTTATCTCCTCAGTGAGATACGCAATACGAACCGCTGGGAGCAGTTAAATGCTGAAGATTCTTATTGTTAATGTCAGATGCTCGTATATTACTGCGATACGCATCGGCGCATTGTTGTGTCACGTTGTATATATATCTTGTAATTAACCTCTCGTAATGATAACCGCATTGATAAGGGAATCGTCTAGCTGCAAGCAATTAGAAAATGTTTATCTATCCAAATGGATGGATAGCTCTAATTGTTCTAATTTCTTAATTAACATCTTGACTCGCACACTTAAGTACGCATTGTTCGTCAATTTCAATGCGTGCAATTTACAAGGAATATACAAATTCGTAATCGATCCACTTGTGATTGTTTTATTACGTAAAATTTTCGAATCTATCGATCGCAATCAATACATTTGTATGATTTATACGTAATCTATTTGTAATAGAAAAGCTTTAGAAGAGAAATCTGTACAAGAGAGAAAGAAAAAATTAGGAATAACCGCAATATGAGATTTCTATTACGCCATGCTCGCCGAGTCATCATTCTTCGAAATGGGGAGAGATAGAAAATAACGATGAAAAATATAAAAATGATGAATGGCCGACATGTGGCGAAATCTATTCTATAGAACAATTTAATTGGTTTATTTGACGATATAATTTAATAATATGCAATGTACTTTGTTTTCTAACAAATCATCTCCTTCAAGATTTTGTTTACTAATTGTTGATTATTATGTATAAATGTATGACAATAAACAGTCGCTATGTGTGAATATGTGAGGGAGAAAAAGAGAGAAATAGGAGAATAACAGCTTTAAATTGCTTTTAAAGATGCAATTATTAAATCGGAAACAATCTATATCTTTATTTTGAAATGGTTTTATGTATTATGTCACACATTATTTTTCCAATCAGTTTGTAAAATAACGGATAGACCCATATTTCTAAAGAAATATTATGTAGTTTTATTCTTGAAAAAATAACTATTTTTTGTTAACGCGGTAATAGAACGTCTAATGTAGCACTTGTTAAGAAATCAAAAAGAAAAATTACTCGAAAAAAATATCGAGACTTGGATAACGAAACATACGCAAAATCATTTAATTTATATCATACTGTTAGTATTAATGTCGAATGAAATTGAACTAGTTAAAGAAATATACAAATAACCATGAAAATGAGAAAATTCTCTACTCAGTGATAGCTAAAGACGACTTTTTTGCTTCACGATTTCGTTCTTCCTGTGAATGAATTTTCTCTTCGCAGCAATATAAAAAGGGAAACGAGACATGAACGTGCCGTCTGGGCGTCCCTTGACGCGCAGGAAAAGATCCGCGTGTTGCTCGCAGCAAATCCTTAACCCCGTGAACGACGAGAGATATAATCTTGTTAACTAGCGGGTGTGCAATATTGTAAGAGTGCCTTTTTACCCACTCGACTTCTTCTCGCCGGCTGCAGCGAGCTAATTTTCAACCCCGCTGCATAACGTCTCCGTCAAACGTAATTACGAACGTATACGTTAATATCTCTGCAATGCGATGCAGCAGCATCTGACGGTATACATCTTTATAATATGAGAGCATTATTTGAATCAATTATTACACTATTTCGTTATTCTATTTGAAAATTTAAGATAAACATATTGTAATTTTATCATTACAAAAAATAACATATTATCTCATTATTTTATTAATTAATATGTTTGTGTATATAAATATTTTAAAATATTAATTTTTTAAAATCAAGCATTAGATAATTACCTCTTTATTTATACAATTTGTGCTTTTCTTATTTATTTTATTTATTTAAAGTAATTGATATAATAATGGAACTTTTAAATAACATTTTCGAAGCTAATGATAGCGATGACGATATCATCGACTGTATTTGTCAGCGTCGTAGTATTAACATTGTGTTATCTTATTTATTACAATAGACAGAGATGAATTTAATCGAAACGAGGCTAATTTCTCCAAGCCTTTCCCGTCAGCGAAGAGTTGAACGCCAAGAGAAAACTTGGCACTGCACCAGACACCGATGCTCCTTGTCTCGTTATTTTTGTTTCACGATTTACGCGTCTCCTTTACAGGACGACCATCGTGGCTTTAGGAGGCAGCTAGAGGACAAACGGCCGGTCGTGGAGAACAATTTGCTGAGCGGCCGCCAGTACATCGCCAATGAGCCTCCTCTGTCGGACACATCGGACTCCGAAGGTATGTTATGAATTACACTTAAATTGTATTCTTCCGTTGTTTTTAATCTGCAGCTAACAATTTTATATTGTTATACCAACAAATATAATATTTTATAAAAATGTTGCACACAAAAAAGAAGATAATAAAATATAACAAGCAAATGAAAACGCGTGTTTTCGAGAGTAATAAAACTTAAAAAAAAAAAGAACAGAAATATGTTTCATGAAATCAAAGTTGTTTGTGTGGATTATTTTGCTCCTTTGTTTTTTTTCTTTGGATTCGTGTTTTTATAAAAACCTTCATAAGATCATCAGAAAACTCTCAAATTCCAATATCGTCCACTTCACTCGCACGAACGAACAACACGCGCGAAGAAACAAAGGAAGTCGGTCAAGTACATTCGTCATTAGTTCCGTGAAACCATCTCATAACGCAAGACTGAATTCGCCGATATTGTAGACTTGGTAATTAAGAGCGATGGTGTGGATACCTTTCAATTCTCACAAATCATAGTTTTTGTTCGTATATTCGTAATTTTTCATATTAGTTACTGAGAAGTGGCAATAATTTCGAGCATTCCGGCTTATCTCACTGATTTATCGATTTGGAAGAAAGTATACAGAATCCTTTCTTATTTTAATTGCCATTTGTATTAATGAATTGATATTGTGTACTTTTATTGTCTTGCTATCAATGATTATTCTTGATTAACGTCACTTCTATACTTATCCAATATTCAAAATTAATTCTCTTAAATTTTAATTAACAAATATGTAATACATATAATATTAGAAAATATTTTACATGGACGAATATGAAGGAATCGATTATCGAAACGATTGAAAGAAAATTCTTTACGTTTCTCTCTCTGAGCATTCGCTGTGATATTTTGCTGAAGTTAATAAAGTCTTATGTGAATTGCAATAAAAATGGATGATCAGTTGATCTTGTCGTGAATATGAGAAAAATCTCATTTAACCTTCCCTCTTTCTCCGTGTACAAACTTGCGAACTGCATTTTAATAATTCACACATTTTCTCATGAATTTCCGCGCCGGTTGAGAATTTTGTGCCGCGGCAAGAATCTAAGAACAACTGCCGATTGTGCTTGCACTGGGATTCCTCGACTGAAAGACCGTGGAGAAATACTTTGCGTTTTCTTTCTTTTGCGTCTCTCGGCTGCAGCCTAACCCGCGAGACCAGAAACGAGCTTCATTCTTTACTGTCGTTCCCTTTTCAAGCACGATAAGGGCAAGGAACGCATAACTGCGACGCCCTGAATATTTCATTTACGTAATCCTGTCTCGCCGAAAGCACGGATATTAAGAAAACCCAGTAGATATTTGATACGAGGTATGTAAAAGAATTGTGTTTATTTATTTTGTGAATTTGAAGTGAAAAGCAATCCTCTGCATATCAATCATAAACTTGAAAAAACAATGATAAGAAAGAGGGGCGGGGGGGGAAAGGAGGGAAAGCACAGTATATACCGATATAAAAGAAAGGAAAGAAGAAAGAAAGTGGGACTATTGTATTGCACGAGCAACTTAAATTTAATTCTCCGTTCTCATATTTGCTTCAACTTTCTTTTCTCCGTAGACTATGGTCCCTAGCTTTCTTTACTCACTTACTAACAACTCTGCCAAGCAACTGGTAAAAATCAAAATACATAATAAAAACACGTTCACGTAGTGAGTGAATATACAGAATACGTAAAAATACATACAGAACTACGCACAAAAATATAAAAATCCCTATGAATTAAAATTTATATTTTACGATTTGAAATATGTATGTAACTAAGAAAAAGAGAAATATGATTAAAAAGAAAATTCTCCTCCCAGGGTAAGATTCGGGAATATATTATTATGATTAATTATTTTTAGCTAAACAAAGATATGTTTTAATAAGTTACGTGAGGAAAATTCTATATTTTGTTGAAAATACATATAATTACATACAGAAATTTTTTAACTTTAATATTCTATTATACAATAATTCCCTTTTTATTATTTATGTGGAGAGATAATCCTTTGTATGATGCAACGTACGTTACACCGGTGTTCTTTATATAACTATTGCGAACAATTCTCTTTTTGTACATATGGTATCATATTGTATCGTAATATCGTTTCAAGTATTCGATTCGGAGATAAAACTTCTAGTGGTGTTAACGCAACTCTATCGGGAACCGATATGAAGGGTTTCAAAATCAGCTACAAGTGTACACTTTCTAGTGTTTTCGTTCTGTATCAGTAATTCCGAAAGTTGGAAAATTTAGACGAGATGTTTTATTCATGTTGCGTCGTCTCTGATTGAGAAAGAACGGGAAAAATGAAGGAAAACACTAAATAATACATCGAGATACAATTTGATTTCTTTGATTTATTCGCAATTTAATGCGCAGAGATTTTATTTCCAATAATTCCATTTACATTTTCGGATATCGCGAATTACATCTTACATAATATAAAAATTTGATCAAGAATAATCTTAGTTTCCTTGCTCTCTCTCTCTTATTCTGTATTTTTTTCAAAAAATAAATTATTTTCTATTGTAACGTACATGACTGTCGCTGTAAAAAGAGTAATTTTATTTATTTTGAATCAAAGCTATTTTGAAAATGTCTTATTATACCGAGAAAATATTTATATACGAAAAATAATATGCTAAAAGAAGAGAGAAGAGTTCATATTTTTCTTTTACAATAACTCTGAATAAATAAATGAACATTTTTTTATTTTTTATTGAAAAATTTTCCACTGTATTTATAAATATATTTACAATATGTTTATTCAATTTTTTTCGTGATAAAATGATTTATTTGTGCTATGTCAGCTAGAAAAAAAGTTTACTTTGACTATAGGTAAACGTAACTTCGTCGCGAGTCACGTGGCCCCACATGGGATTTTCAATCGAATTAGAAGTATCGTAGTACATCGATACCGATGGATAGGGGGGCTTTAGGAAAGACGTCCCCGAGGGGGGACCGGAAACTTGTAGGTGAAATTTCCTGGAGTCCCGAAGGAAAGCATGTCCTGATCTTATGTCATCATCTCTCTCTTTCTCTCTCTCTTAGCTTGTTTATTTTATTAATCAGCCAATAAGAAATATTTATTATACCGCGATTGCTATTAACAAAAACTCGATTTTTACATATAACAGTAAAGTTTCCGTTGCAATTTCCTTTATGTTTTCAATGAATTATTAACACCGAATGTTTACGGGATCCGCGAGAACATTGTATAATGTTTCCATTGTAGCCTTATGTATTTTTCGATAACGAGAACAGCGGAAAGAGAAAATTATTGGTATTTGTGTATACAATTAATGATGTGCGAATCGTTCGTTAATCTTCATTAGAATATTATTCGATACCTTTTGAATGAACATACATCTACGTCAATGTACCATAGTTATTATCGTTTATCAGAATGTCGCGCAATTGACGCAAAATATCGAAATAGCCGAACAAACAGTAATAACCGATGATAATAATTTAAGCAAGTTTCGACGGTAAGTTCATTAGTTTCCGTCAAAACGTGGTCTAATTATTTTCGAAACATACTCGCACACACCCTTTTGTCAATGCTATCATCGTACTTATATAACAGGCTACATTCGATGCAATGTTATATTAATATTGTAAAATTAATACATTATTATTAATCTACATTATTTATACTAATATACTATTTCTAAACGTATAAATAAATTTCTGAATACATATGTATGTCTTAGAGAAAAGTCATTTAAAATGAAATAATAAACGAATTACATAAGTGAAATAAAATAAATTAAATACATAAGTTAAATGAAATAAATATTGAAAGAAATGAAGATTTGTAAATATATTTCTCTACATTAATATACGTTCTAAATTTTTTAACAGATAAATATATTCATTATATTTGTAGTACATTTTATGCTTTATCTAATCGTTTACGATTGAAAAATGCATCGTGTTTTATAATTATACTCTAATAATATATTATACATACATTTCATCATATATTGTTCTCAATATTGTAAATTCGTAATTCGACAACTATTGTATTTCCTTATCGCTTGAATCGTGAATGAATAACGTTGTTGTTTCGCTTTACATACGTATATTATACATACAAGATTCGTTCTTTATGTATATATGTAATACTTTCGATATCGCGATCGAGAGCAGCGTCGTTGTCATTCACCATACTGCGTGTAATATCCGACGTAAGATCCCGGAATAACCATAACGATGTCTTCGTTTTGCGTAAAACGCGTTCGATCCTGATAACGTAGAGCGGCTCCTGCGAGCGAGCAACTCCAACGGCGGCCGCGTGCGATTTCGCTCATTCCGTAGGTAGTCACGTTTCGCGAAACGTGCGTGGCATCGGATGTAACCAGGCTGGCGGCCGTCGTCGATAAATTTCTAGTGAAATAACATCGCGCGCGCCGTAAGGCCGGATTATACAATATCGACGTTGAATTTCGTCGGGATGGATTATCCGCAAATGGGGTTCGCAGCCCCCGATTGGAGCACAGGAATTTTGGACTCTCCCGAAGCTTATCAGCTTTTATTTTTGTTAACTTTGGATGTTGAACTTACCATTTTATATCATGGAAAGTTTTTTTACAATAAGATAAGATATTTGGAGTGTTATTTTATTTAATAATTATTCCAAAGGTTTTAATCTATTTTGATAGAACACTAAAAAATAAAGTGATGTGAAAATCCGATGTGTTACATTCCAGCAAGATAGATTAAATTCTTTAATACTGAAAAAAATGAGATATTTCATAGAGTTTCCATGTTTTTGGGTTATCTATTTTTGCAGTATGCGTATACACACACACACATTGTTAAAAATAAAAAGTTAATTTTAATATAAAGACGTATTAGTTGAGATATTCAAAAATTAAAATTATAACATTTTTGTGTTAATTTTAAACAATTATTTTTATTTGTTTGTATAATTATTTATTATTTTAATCATATAATTATTTATAATTTTTTTTAGAACGATTAATTAATTTTTCTATATTATTAAAATAAAATATTCTGATCTTTTTCATCCCTAAAAGACGGAAATTACTTCAATACAGATAATGCTTTTTCACGCAAATTTAGTTTTAATTTAAAAGAAAAATAATAAATAAACGAATATATATATAAATCAAAATAATAAATAAATGAAACTTTTATTTTGAAAGCTGCGAAGTCCAATTAGTGTGGAAAAAATTTACCAATGACGAAGAAATAATCTCTTCAAATCTCTTCAATTGAGTCATTTCAAAGGCAAAAATTTAGAATATTTTTTTTAGTAGTAAAAGATTTAATTTATTGTTCTAAAAAATGTATTGAAATAAAGCATAATTTCAAATTAATAAAAATCAATTTATTGCTCTAAAAAGTGATTTTATATAAAAGGTGATTTTATATTGAAAAATTGAAATGAGTATATTTCATTTTATCCTTTTTTATATTCTTTAATCGGAAACTTTTAGACTTTTCAATAAAGTTTGCTAATACGTGGAATAGAATGAAATTTTTTGTACAATTTTGCATTTCGTTTTTCCCCATTTTTATTCATATAGCTCGATAGCAGCGGCGAGATTTACGTTCAATGGAGAATCTCGCCGTTACTTCCGCAGTCACCCATTTCCCATTTCCTGGTAAATCTGGACGTGGCGGCGATGGAGGAAAGAATTAGCGGAACATTCCAGGGATGTGGATAGAGACGAGGGTGGGAAGTTAGCAAGTGAGAGCTAGATAAACTAGTGGCGTACGTGCTCGGAAAGTAAAGCATCAACTGTTGAATAGATGGTTTAGAGACGAAGAGCACGGTCGCCTAATTCAATTCGTCCAACAGATACTTTTGGAGACGTTCTTTTTCGTTCGATCCGTCTTGTTGTTTTCCGCGGTCGATTCAGCTTTTCGACACTCCTTTTGCATCGCGGAGAAGTTACATCACCAATTCGACGGTTCCATTCCATCCTGTCGATCTCGGCGAGAGAGATCGGTATCCGATAGCGTAGAAATAAAACGTTAGATCGCACGCATTTCTTATCGGAAGTGGCTCGAATCATTCAAAGCATACGAAATAAAAAGTTTCTCTATCTCTCTGATTTCTTTGGTTTCTTTTGGTTTTCGCAAGTTTTACCGCTTTTGGACGAGACAGCTCAATGGTGAGCATCGAGTTATCCACCAGGAAGAACGGTTGTAGGTCCGATAAATTTTATCATATAAAACTCTAAAAATTGTTTAATAAAAAATTACGAGACTTAAAAGATAACGGAAATTTTATATCGTTGTTAATATTTGATTTTGATTAAATTAAAATTTCTTTTAAAATATCAATGCACATGACGTAGAAAAAGACAAAATTTGAAATCAAATTTATTTTTGCAAGGCTCCTTTTATCGGATGGGATATTTGTAATGAGAAGAATTTATAAAGGATTAATACAATCTTTATTTGTGCCATCGAAACAATGGCTATCAATTATTATATGTACAAATGCATCGAGAGCACAGAAAGAACGTGCGCGTGTTTGCGCAAGCGATGCAGCATATGCGCATATTTATCGCAACAAACTACTCTCATTTTCCACACGCAACAGACATACGCCGTGTTTTTCTGCGGCTTGCCATCCATTAGTCGTTTCCCAGATTGATCGATCAATGCCACATGACGCGGAAGATAATCGCGGCCGCGCCTGACATCCTATTCTAGACACATCGTTTTTCCTATTTTTTAATATCATCGGCGGTCCTTTATCGCAAAATTTACTACCGCGCGTATCTCACTGGAAACCCGTAAAAATGCCGAGGTAACGCGTGGATTACTGGCATCCATCGAGATTCGCAAGGAACCCTTTTATGCGTTTTTTTCTACGTCATTCAGGAACCTACGCGTATAACAGAGCGTAGAAACGGTGCGAACCCGGACTCGAGTTATCCCGAGCCTATCGGGAATTAATTGTCCTATGAATCACGCATCGTATCATGCAGTGGACAGTTTTTATGTGCATGTTTAGCATTGATAACGGCGATGCTATACCTGTATGCCTGCTCGCTGACTCCCTATCTCCGAGTGTTATGTTGATTTATGTTCGCGATGTTTCCCAGCTGGCCTTTGCCGCGATTCATCCATCGCATCAATGTTTAATCGTCCCGCCCGCCGTCTGAATTTATCGATCGACAGTATTGAGAAATCAGAAAAGAGATACGTGCATTTTTGCGCGATTCAGTTGTTTCGGTCTCTCTTCGTTCCTTTGACAAATATACACTCGTATTTACTGAACGTAAAATCAGCGTAACGTTACTTTGAAAAGATGTGATCTTCGGCGCATTCCTTTCTTTGACTATGATATAGTATAATATTATTTTAGAAACGTGGGCAGAATTTGATCACGTTAAGAATCGCACGATCTTTTTAATTTTTTAAACAGAAATGACCTCGCACTAATTATGAAATATATGGAAAATTGGGTCTCGATGAAATAAATTCATTTTCACACATAATGTAGCTTATACCCATAATGTGGTGAATAAATGTACACACACAATAATGGATAGTTTTTATTGAGCTATGATATCAAAGTTGTTTTATGAGCACAAGTTTAACACTTTCGATACACCATAGCTTAAAAACTATTCATTATTGACCTTTATGTTTATGACATCTTTTATTCGCCATATTATAAGCTACATGAGAACTAATTCATTTCACCAGGATCCAATTTTTCACGTAATTAATGCGAAATCCTTTGATATTTAATTATGAAACAATTTTCTATTTGATTATAAAACAGTATATACCTATATATGTGAAATAATAAAAGTTTAGAGACGGAATGAAAACTAGAACTATACAGATTTGTTTGTTTTAGGAAAACGTTTAACGCTTTATTTTCTGTTTGCTTTTTCTATAGCAGGTAGAGAATTGGACGGTGATTCCAGAGGCTACAGAAGCGCCGAGGAGCAGGCGCGCGAATTGACGCGGAGTATTCGCCGCGAAGTGAATAAACTTTCCGAGCAGTGGAACGCTTTAATCGAACGTAGCGATGCGTGGAAGCGGAAACTCGACGACACCGCTAACGTGAGTACCTTACTCCATTCTTACTTACACAGAAAGCCGCTTACCCCCGAAGTGTATTCCTTGATATGAATACCAATTTTTTACTTTTTGCGGAAATAAATCCAAGATCGATCCCTGAATCGGCTATATACTGATCGAAAAGCTACTTTAAGAAGCGACACTCGGAATTTTTAACACGCGAGGGATTATTTTTCGCTCGAGAGTGCACGGAAAAGCAAAACCGTGTAAACGGTACAATTATGTATATACACAATTGTGTACGGATTTTTAGTTTAGGATTTTACCAAATTTAAAAGATATTAAATCTCAAATCCCAAATCTCAAATTTAAAAAAACGTCATGATTAACGATCTTCGAATTACTAAAATAAAAAGAAACAGCAATTATCAATGAAATGTTATTTGTTCCGTGTTTACACAACTCTTTTCAAAGAAGAAAAAATGATCGAGCGAAGATTAATTGATATACTTTGTGCTACGTAATTTTCGTAAGGTAGATAGGTAGCGAGTAATTGTTAGAGAAAAAGAGATGGAATTTATTTTTAATACATTATAGGTACACATAAGATTACATGAGCTAGATATGAAAAATTCGTGATTCATGGTACATCTCGATGGATTGATATAAGAGATAATATTTGCGAACGGGCTATGAGTTTCGCAAGAATTAATTGATATTTTGTTGTTGGGTGTAATATACAAACTTAAATTAAGCGCGAAACTTAAAGTTTCCTTGCGGCAGCGAGCGAACGCGAAAACTTTGATTTATATCCCCTCCACTGTGTGCTGTGATATGATAGATTGAGAGAGATAGATAAGTCCATATAATATTAAATGCTATCGAAAGTTTCTTCAGAATTAGCTTTTATGCAACACAAAAGAAAACTTGAACGAGAATTCTTTTATCTTTAACGAACATTTTCTTGTGAGAAAAGTTTACATAATTTACTTATGTTCGTAAAATGATAAAAGAAAATATTAACCGATATAAATTTGTTGCATTTTTTAAATATTAATTTTTCGATCATACTGAATAAAAACAAATTGAATTAATTTTTCTCTCTATATCATATTTATACATACATAAAGTTTAAAAAATATTATTTGACGCCATGTCTTTTTATACGGTCTCTTTTTTTATAAATAGTTTCAGATTCTTATAATTAAATTTTTTTTTATATAAATTGAAAATTTGTTTTCTTCTTTCTGCTTCTGTCGATATCGATATCGATTTAGCATGACCGAATATATATATATGATGACTGCGAGACAGAGTATTAAAGTATTTGGTCTTAACAAGAGTTTTACAAGAATGACGACAGCGTTACGAGGCTCAATTTTTCCCTCGTATTGCTTTATGATTGCCATTGCAATTTTCTCTATGAGAGGTTCCATTTGTCGGAACGACTTTGCGCTCTGGAGGAAGCAACCGGACCGTTTATTGGCGAGCACCGAGAAAAGACGTTCGGAAACGAGCTGCCTTGTAGTAAAGACGATCTTCAGATGCGTTCCCGGCCAATCGACGCTCGTGTCGCGTCTAATGCCACCGAAATCTCAAGCTCACGTCTTTTTCGATATCGGAAATAGCTCCCATTTCCGGGACGTCTATTTAATCGAGGGTTCAACTTTATATTGCGCATGTGTCAATTTGTGTTTGATAAAGCACGTAATATAACTATCTCATAGAAGTTGCATCCTCCAGTATTATTGAGAAACGTGGAGACCCTTCAGCTAATAACATCTCGTTACAAAAGAACGTTGTTATATAGATATATATAACGAGTTTTCTTGTGAAATCTCGACTTCATTTCAAATCGAATATCGAAACACTGATAACCTTCTATAGTTACAAGTGGTTGGAAATAAATCTTTCTGTGAACTAAGCCCTTCTAATTAAGTAAGAAAATCTCTCTCTCTCTCTTTCTTATTATCTATTTATTCTCTCAATTATTCTTTTGATATTATTAATTAGATACGCGTAAAATATTCAACATTGTATACAAATTAATGTATTCACCGTTAATAGCATATATCCCACAGAAAAAAGAATGATAACGAAAAGCTAGTATAAAAACGCTGTTTAGTATCAAAAATTCAGGAGTCAGGCGAAAAGACGCGATCAAATATTCAGCGGAGAAAATCCGTCGAGCGACTTCATCAAAGAATGCACTTCTCGAGTTTAATGCAAACCTTACGAAACGCCGGCTCGTGTATACGTCCTCGAACTAAAAAGAGCCTTCGCTCTACAGCAGGTTCCTCTCTCCGGAGGAACCGTTTATAAGCATCGTCAAGGAGGACGAGGAGGTGAGAGATCTCGTCTTCTCTTCACTGCTTCTAATCCGAGAAGGTCGAGAATTTATTATCGGGCGACACAGCGCAACGGGTATATTCGCGATGCATCGATAATCGTATTCGATTCATCGCTTCTCAGGTGCCCAGGTGCGGGCGGTCGATCGGCGGCGGATCGGAGAGGCGTAAATCGCGCTTTCACGACCCTCGCGTACACGCTTGTCGAGGTTTAATGCATCCTTTCGTGGGCGGAATCGCGTCGACCTCCCCGCACGATCCCTCGTTTCCCATCCCGATCCTCTCTTCACCGTCGCGCCACGTTTTCTTCTCTTTTGCGGCGGCATCACACTCTCGGTCTCATAAGCGGTTTTACGATTTGCATCCCGTTCGCGTGAGAGGCCCGATACTCGAGCACGGCTGAATATTCCACGACTGCGCTCGAGAACGTCGTACAAAAATGAACTCTGCGGCGATATCATCTTCGCAGAAACAGTGTATCGTATTTCCGGAATCATTTTTTTCATAAAAGTATAGTTATCTTTCGTTTTCTCTATTACTTAGAGGACTTACACTAGAATATTAATAAACGCTTTATCTATCCATGTCTTTAACATTCATGCACGAAATATTCTCAAGTGAGATGTGATTCCGTCGCAGTTTGATTCTCGAACGGAGCGCGACGCGTATGCATACCAATTGGATGGAATTCACGATACATCTACGCAATATCGTCTGCGTCGATACGTTGTCTACGTAACAGCAGAACTCTGATCGCATAACTGCGAAGCAAGTAACTTGCATACATTGATAACATAAAATAATATGATTATATAATAATAGTGTATATAACGATTCTAATTATACAATGACGCTTATTGGATCCTTGTTTTATTCGACTGTTCTTTACGTTTACTTGTTATTGATCACATTTGCATGAAAACCTTCCGTCAGTTCACGATTAAAACCATGACGCATAATTGATAATTTTGATTCGAACGAAAGCGTGCGGAAAGTAATTAAAAACTTTATCGAATACAGTTGTAAACATCAAGTGTGTTATAATTAAACTGAAACGGACGATTAAACGACACGATAAACTGGCAGTACAAGTTGTAAAATATTAATTGACTTATGCGATGTTAACAATTATTAATGTCGATTTATTAATCAGTTACTTTTTTGAGAGATACCCTTTAGTCTCTTGATTATGAATACTTTAATACAACTATTGACGTTAACTTAGTTAAAATGATTGTAGTGTGTTCATATATTTACTTGTCTAGAAAAAATTTTATTTATATGAATCTTATTTGAAATTTAGTCATTAAATCTTAAAATTTGAAGAAGTATGACATAAAATGTTCTACATATTTAACATTTAATTAAGGAAACATTTTTTTTTCTTAGTTTCACTGACGCATCAATTAATGATAGAATTATAATAGAAAATTTTAAATTTTATGTCACGTTTGAATAGTCAATTGTATATCTAATCTAAGATTTAATTTTGACTTTGACGAGAAAAAGACAATAATTTTGTAATGAATCCTGATATAATATTAATCTAGCATCGTGGGGAATCTATTTTAATATAATTCAAATACTCCATCGACTATAAGCGGCTTACGCTGTTCAGAATAGTTAATTGTGCACGAATAGTTAATCCATTATTATAATTTCAGTATTTGATTAAATTACTAACGTTCAAAATATCTATTAATATTGTCTACAAAATTTATATCATAAAACTTTTATTTTTAGAAGAGTTTTAAGACTCTATTTTATTTTATTGAATTAAGTGTAAAAATTATCTGTTGTACATAATTTCATTTATAATCAAATATATCCGCACCAATAAGTATATCATACCCGGTATGATCGTCTATCTTACAAAATCAGAATTTCATGGTTCTTATTATCTATTTGCATAATTTAATGAAACATTATAATTATACTGTATCCTGGCTAGTCACTGCTTTGATACGTGTATGTTAATTTAATCAGTACAAGTCTTCAGAAATTCATCTTGTTACAAATTATATACGAACACAACTATCGAGGGAATCCCGATTGCTCCCAGTAACCAGTAAAGCTTAATTGCAAGATGTATATTCATTAATATAATACTTTTATTTGTTCTTGTTAAGGTGAATTTGAATAACTGTCAACTCTAGCTTTCGATCTGTGTGACTCGCGTTAATAAAATTGCTATGTTTGAATGAATAAGCCTCTCAAGACTCAGCGACTAGGTTCTTTTCTTTATGTTCCATTCAAAGTGTCTCTATAGTATCGATGAGAGCGACATTTATAATTGGTGCACACTTATACATATCAGTCCACAGGTTTATCGCACGAAAATTAATGAACCGATCGGTTGACGAAAGCCTGTAACATTAAAGGAAAATGCTTGCAGTAGTATTTGTCAATTAAAAGTGCATCATGTTAACGGTTATGTGACCGATATGATGCACCCGGAAGATCAAAGTTTTCGCGAATCAGGAGAGTTCGCGACGCAAATGCATAATTCATGAGCGAAACACAATTTAACTTTTAAATTCCACGTTCTCGCCACTGCCTTCCCTCCTTCCTCCCTTCCTTCTGCCCTGTCCTTCGTCGCGCTTTAATTATCGGCTATCTGGTAATTACGGACGACACCTTCTTTTTAGTCGTCGATATCGCTCGAAATTTGCTGCGGTCTTATATTAATTTGAGTCCTATCTATCGAGTCCATGCGCCTAAATCACCCAAAATCATCCCCAGAAATGCAAACGAGGCGAAGCGAAATTTTTTTCAAATAGTTTTGTTTCTTTTATTGAAAAATCTGTACGAGAGAACGATCGACGCTTAGCCATACGAACGATCGTTCTTGTGATTTTAGCAACGCTTTGGATAAAAATATTATATACGAGCTCTATCTTGAAATTTTTATATCTTTTAAAACAAAAATCATTTAAGCTTAAAAGAGATAAAATAGACAAAAGTAGAAAATTTGTATTTTCTATTAAGTGAATTTTACAGTGTAACAAATTTTTATCTATAATTTTTTTGTAAAAATAAATGAAAAATTACACAAATTAAAGATAGAAAGTTACATAAGTAAAACGCAAAGTATAATCTTATTTTTAATTTTTTTTTATTTTCATCGATGATGAGATAGTCATTATTATTGTCGCGAAATTTTGTTTAATTAAAGCTACATATTAATTTACGGGAAAAGTCTAGCATTTTGAGATGGACAGAGGGAATTCATTTTATATCAAGACAAAGATGGTCGTGGCATTTCCGTGAACATATACTTTTTATGAATCTCCATGTAGGTACGTCGCGAAAGTTTTTTCAATGTAGATAAATGAAAAACTTAACATTATGAGTTCTGCTGCTGTAATTTCTCAACTGCTGGCAACAAAACAAATATTGACATATATTAAAAAGTCTTTTCCTGGAGTTGATAGACGCCCATCATTTATTACGAGCAGAGTTTTATCTCGAGAATGAAGCGAGGCAAAACATTCTTTTGAAGTACAGAACTGTTGGGAACTATATTTTGTGTAAATAATTTGTAATGACCATCTATCACGAAGAAGTTCTAAACAGTATTTACCAGACGTCTGAAAAACGAAAGTTGACGGGCGCCATAGGAACTCAATGCAGTAATGGACATTATGTTAATTTTAATGAATCATGATATTAGAAAATTCCTACTCTATACATCGCACTCTTTATCAATATTATAAACATATGCGTAGAGAAATCACAGATCACAGCATATATGGTACATATATACGTCTGTCTACGAACAGATTTAAAAATGTGAGTTTTATGCAATTATATTAATGCTTATTAAAAATGTCATAAGTATATACTTTAGCCGTTTTCCCCTGCAGCAAGAAAACTTGCATGTGGAAATAAAAATATAGGAATAAATCTCATCTTCTCGGACGTTGACGGGTCAGACCGGAATGGCGAGTAAAGCGCAGCACCCTCGGCGAGGAAGAGGGAGAATGGATGGTTGCAATCGCGAGATATCCCGGTTTAAGCTCGAAATTAAGCCGAACCGAGCAATCCGAGTCGTCCTACCGAGGAATTCTCCTCCGTAGTTAGGTATGCAAAGCAGGAAGCAAGGCAAGAGGGAGCCTGGCCAGGCCCAATCAGAGAATATAGCCAGCGGCAGTTGTATGCACATGGAGGTGCATTCGCGCAAGCATCACGGATACACATACAAATCCACACGTGTGAACACACACATATATGGGATACACAGTACAATGTCACTGTGCGTCCACAGGCACGTAACACACTTATCCTATAGCCAGGTCACAATGAATGAACGAATGCATATACGTATTTGGGCCAGCTGTGGAAATTCAAATACCGCCTTTTGAATTATAACCGCTATCGGATTATCTTCCAAATCATTCTGGATAAAGCGTTTCGTTAAGATGGCACAGAACAATTTGCGTTCCGTTCAAAAGTAGGTATATACTCAGCGCTGCATGCGAGCTCATCTCTGTTCGTTGAACCGGAAGTTCTGAGAATTGATTACTCAATATCGAATTATCCTCGAGTATCAGGATGAGTACAGATTGAATTAAATCTATAATTTTAGACATGTCTTAGAAAGAAGCGCTTGCCAAGTCCACTTACATACGAGCTATGCGATTATTTAATAATTTTTAAAGATATTTTTTACACAATAATTTTCATCAGTCCAGTATCGTATAGCAATCATTATCCTCATTCAACTATACACAATTCAGCAAAATACATGCTGCGGAATAGGCTAAAAAATGCATAATTTTTTTAGACAAATGTATTATTCTGTTTGAATATATTTAATGTACTTTTTAAATACTATTTAATATACTCGTATATTATAAATATATTATAAATATTTGGAATATCTATATAGAATTTTGATGTTTCTATACGAAACATGTGCAAATTTCAGAAATTAAAAATTTTCCATAGCGATTAGTGTCTCATAATATTCTGCCAACAGAAATTTGTTTTCGAGTCAGCAATTGTTAATCAGCTACGTTATGTGACTAATCAGTAATGTATATGCATAAAAGTATATGTAGCATGGTTATAATGTATATATATATGTATATTTTCCGCAGCGAAATGATAACACACAACAATTTCCGGCTATGTTAATGCACTCGGTCACTCGTATCGCTATCAATCCAGTTCCCGGCGAGCAGGTACTTAATCAACCAATTAACGATGGCCTACTAATTAATTAATTACAGGGCAAATTTGTGACAAGCTATGGTACCGTAGAAATTGCATTTGCAGTCGTTGTATCTCTAAGTTGGAAAGAAAAATGTTAGGATGACGTCTGCATTATTAGTATCGTTAATGCTGGACCGTGTATATCATTATTTACTCTATGTGTCATCTTAAGTGGTTCCGTCACTTTGCATATCCATTGATATATTAATGATCTCGAGATTGTGTAATCCATGTAGCCAGCGGCGGTAGTTGTATGCACATGGTGGTGCATTTGCGAAATCCAGTAGAAGCGAGCCAGGAAAGAATATTTTCTATTGAATATCTTAATATCAATATTGGTAATTCACATTAACATTCCATAGTATAATTTATCAATTGCTGCTAATAGCTTTATTGCCAAGCTTATGCATGGCGCGTGTGTTGTGTATCTTTAACAACATGAAGGTAATAACAGGAACCGTTAAGAAATAATGATCAGATAGTCTATGTATATACATGTTCATTATAAAACTGCTGATCGAGCATTAATAACTGCGCACTTTGCTTAAGCGACAGACTAACGGTGCCTCTTGATTTCCTTAAGTTAAGATTACAGTAAAATTTCATGCTTTACAGAGATATCAAAGTACTTTAATGTCGCAAGTTAATACATGATAATGCATAAAAATAACAGAAAAATGAAGATCTGTAGGATTAATCGAAAAAAAGTCAAGGCCAGTAAAAGCTTTATCGTGTCCACTTAATGCTAATCTATCGTCTATCGAACGCATATCGTTTATCGATTTCGATCAACGCGACATGCTCTCCACATATCGCGACAGAAACCGGAAATTTGCATATCTAATCGCCGGTTTATTTACGTGTTGTCCGTTGTCGCGGAGAATCCACGATGGAGAAAGCTCGAAGTTGATCCAAACTAAAAGTATAACCGGAAGCGACTGCTTGATGGTGGTTACGTCCGCTCGCGTCTCTTCAGCTTCAGGTTTAACGACGCGTCAAATTCCGTACCGGCGCGTCGAGTCGCGACATCCAAATATACACTGGTCTACGCGTTTCAAGTTCAACGCACCCGCGCAATAACACGACGCGGCGCACCATACTTTCCATAGTGTATGTAAAATATACTATACATTAAAATACATTATAATAGATTATTCGAGTATACATTAAAGTACTTGTATACTTGTACGCGCAATAAATTTCGATTCGTTCAGATAGGATAGTCAAATAAGATACACTTTTTATTCTCTTCTCCTACTTCGATCTCCTTTGATGACTTACTCAGATCACAAGAATTTTCACAATCAAAAACAGACCGCAGTGTCTATTAGAATATGTCGATAAGGGAAGAATTACATAGTGTACAAAGTAAATTTTGTATCTTTTTATCAAAAAATCATGTCTTATTTTTCAGATATAGATTAAAAAATAGACGTTTTCTTGAATAAAAATTCAGGAATAAAAACATCTTTTACACACACGCAAGTGAGAAATTAAATTTTTCTTTTTATATCATGCGAAAGAAAACTTCATTTTTTGAAAATACTTTAAAAAATTTATTAAGCCATTTGGCACATCCATTTCCATCATTTTGAATAGATAAAGTTGCGATAAGTAAAATATCAATTTTTGAATGTACTCTCTCTAAAATTTAACAAAATTTCTGTAAAATTGTATATATCACAGTATTCATTTCAACCCGTATATTATGTATACATATAAATCGATATAATGAAATAATATAAAGAATTTCTGTGTCTAAACATCTCTGTGCGTTTTAAAATTCTAAAATAAAAGTTTAGAAACATCAATATAGGTTTTGCTAATGTAAAAGTCGATCGGGAGAATTAAGAAAGGGGAAAAAGTTCAAAATGAACAGTCGGTTGATCGTGAAAATCTGGGCGGAAACCGCGGCAGCGGCGGCGCTCCGTGGATGCTGTAATATCGCATTGTAATGTTGCGCGCTCTCCGGCTCTCTTGCATTAAACATGAGCTATATATCGGCATTGTGTTCTATACATAGACCCGGGCTAAATTTACATTATGTTTATGTGGCTAGTAATTGAACAGGACGTGTCAGAGTTGACATGTGAGAGCTCGACTGCGCAGCGTGGTCCCCGTGAGATTCGAGAACAAGGCTTCGTCATCGTCATATTCGTCGTCATCGTCGTTGGGCCATTAAACGATTCTATCCAAAATATTGTGCGCAATCTTGGCACGCTTCACGATAAAAATAGAATTATATCTTTACACACAACGAAGATCGAATCACGAGGTTGGAAAGTATCGGAGAAGCAAAATACTGTATTATTTGACATTTTATCAATTTATAACAGCGTCTCTTAAAATAAATGTCAAAATACCAGTGACATGATGGTTTCTATCTATGGTTTTTAAACATTCAGTAAACATGTGGAAAGTTTAATCACTGTTAGATTTAATTTATTTTTCAAACGCGAGGTGTTTCCTGTTTTTTCAGCAAGTGCGAATCTGGCAAACGTCGGTTTTTGATACGTCCAATTTGATTTATCATCGGTTTGATTTTTGAACTTTTTATCAACGTTTGAACATATTTGAATAAAAAAAAAAAACGAAAATTGATTTTATTTCTTGATTAAATATTCTATGCGTGTTTGTATCGTTGTAACTCGTTACATCCAAAATACATTAAATTCGAACAAGAAAAATCGAAACTTGTACTAGAAAAATACCTTTGACTATCGAAGCCGTTTTTATCGGATGTTTCAATCACTCTCGAAACTGTTGAATAAATCGCTGTAACTTCATGCAAATGATCCATTTATCGTATGCGATCTGTCGACTGGTCTCTGAACTAAATCTATGGTCGGTATTCATATAGTTGGATCTTATATTTAAGATCCTTTTAAATATAATTTTAAGATGTCATAAACCAATTAAAGAGCCATGTTAGCATCTTAAACCATTATACTTAAGACAGTCTTAAAATAAGAACGGACTATGAATACCGTTTTATAATCTGGTAGCGTTTAGAATATACGGAAAAAAATCTACAAATTGGTATTATATGCCACGAGTTGTTTGCGAAGTTAGAAGTTTATAAGAAGTGAACTTTGCAAGAGTGTCGGCTTTGCAAGTATAAAGAGATCATAATTCATACAGTTCGAACAAATACATTAAGATACTTGCGAGATGTCTGAAGTATTATAATAATGTAGTCCGACGATACGAATTACAAAGAAGATATTAAGAAATGCAATAAATTTACTCTTTAATTGAAACCATTGTGATATTTATGAACTTGTGATATTATTGGACATGAGATCGTTCCTGACATTTGCGTCAGTAATTTAAATCGAAAGTTCACGAACGTAAAAAACGTTATTGATACTTGGTGTTTCTGAAAAATAATTAGAGTTGTCAATAAGAGAGATCGCAATTTTGACGTCAAAAACTAAAACGAGAAGACGGAAAGTAAAATAAATCAATAACGATTCACACTCGTAAGTGGTCTACAAGAAGATGCAAATCGTTCGCGGATTACACGCTCCTTGTGCTTCTTGTATAAGTCAAATTGATTTCATCCAAACGACCATGTGTGTTCCAAAGATGAACCCGGATCTACAAGTTTACTCACGCCGCGCATCGTGTAATACTTCAAACTCGGGCTACATCACGTTTCTCTGCCGCTCTCATTTGTAAATGTTACCTATACATTCTAACAACGCGCAGTATAATCGTATGTTTGACGTGCAGTCGCAGTTCACGCCCGTGTATCGATTTATAATTACGCACGAGTGTCGCTAGTATCCGAGCTACTTAACGGACAATAACGCATTAATTGCCGGTCAAATAAATCGATCCTCTTAACCGATTACGTGCATCCATGCTCGTATACGATATCCTCTCGTATCGGTATGCGGATAAAACGCGGAAAATGATGGCGGTCGGTAAGCGCTTCTTCATTAGGGCTTATACGAACGTAAATGCGCGTAAGCATATACAACGGAGATAAGCGAACGCAATAAATGAATAACGGATTAGTTTCAGCGATGGATAAAGCGATACGGCGCCGGTACACGCACCGATGTGTATATAAAATAAACTATGTGTGATAAATGAACAGTCGGTTAATATTAAACTTTAGCGCACGGCCACTGAATCGTATTTATAATTGACGAGTCCGCGGCCGTTACTCACCGCTTATCCTTGCCTGGTTTATCCATGCGCGCACACACGCGCGCGCGCGCGCACGTATTCGCGCGTTACACGCTCCCACGATAACGGAGACGAATCAATAATATTTTTTTTTCTTTTACGTCAAAATGTTTGGCAAAAATGGTGCGAAAAATAAACCGTTCTCCGCCGAATGTTGATAGCGATACTGTATGTACCATGTTTAACACACCAAGTTTAATTAAATTGTCCGCGATACGGCAATTAGTGATAATAAGCGTGTTACTCAAGATGCGACTTTGTGCACCTGATCAAAATTTCAACAGACAATTTAATTAATTATCAATTAGCGCAGCAACATGAGCGTTACATAACCGTGCCCCTTTAATTCCAGAATGATGAAGTGGATAGCGTACGTTTGACATTGATTGAAGCATCGGCTAAGGAATTACGAATGGTACACGGTGTAATCCATGAAATTTAGATGCTTATCGGGGAAACAACGATTTATCAATTGAAAGAGATTAATTAATGTAATTTGAAAGAGAACAGGTCCGTGATAAGGGAGAAAATGTTGAATCGACTCCGGATAACCACGTATCCGTGCTTACCGGTCAATCCGGCCCGTGATCCGTTCTCCACTGATCCGCCGCGATTTTCTAAGAAGAACCGAGCGGCGCCGGGATCGACCGAGGGGTCCCGTACGAAGGGCCGGGCAGGCCGGCTTCCGCTTCACTCGGCGCGAGTCTCTCGCCGTTTGTTCCATTATTCCCGTCCTCCCCAGTCTTTTCTCCCTTCCCCTCCGTATACGTTGTACCCTGCGATTTCGTAGCGGTTGGGGCCTACCGATCCGCGCTGCGCATTCAGTCGGCGTTTCGCGCGAAGCGCAAGTGCGCGCACGCATGCACGCACGCACGCATACACGCGCGAGCGGATAAAGGGGCCCCGGAGTAAGGATGTGACAGCTGCGAGACCCGCTCCTGGAGGCCCGTTGCGCGTCCGTACCGTCGCCCTTCACACCGTGTGTGGGCGACCGGCAGCCGAGAGAAAGAAGAAGATAAAAGAGAAGAGAACGCGTGGAGAAGTGTCGCGACTATAGTGATTCGAGATATGAGAGAAATCGCGCTCGAAGCGTACCGGTGAGCACTGTGAGAGAGTAGATCGTCGTTGATCCTTATAAATCAGGTCTATCCCATTTCCGCGAGATCGATAAAGCGCATACGCTGGCGAGAGGATATCATATCGAGCGTGCTCAGTGAAATCAGTTTTGTATAGGCGATTGAGGGCGAGCGATGTGATCAGTTGGCTGCGTATCGGATGTCTTAGCTGGTGATTCGAATTACGAACATAAAGATGAAATGAAAATCGGAGGACTTCAAAGAAAGTAAAAGCATTGGTGGAATTTGTAACATTAGGAGGTTTTAATTATCTTTTGGTTATCAAATAATTAGGTCTATTTTCACATTCATATTTTCTGTATCGAAATAAATTCATTAAATAATTCTCTTACATGAAAATAAAAAGAAACAATTTTTTTTTTTTTTCGGAAAAGATTGATCATCTGAAATATTTTATTATATGTAGAACTTTTGTGTGTAAAGTTCGTGCTAATTAGCGGTGAAAGAAACGCTGTTCTACACGAACTAATAATAAGCAATAAATAAGCAAATGAATTTGATCGAGGGAACGACTGGTTTGAATACGACGGTCCACCGGTTTTTCTACCATCCCAACTCTTTCACTTGCTTCTTCTTCCAATATCACAGCACAAATCAAAGGCTCTTTTTGCTCCATTTTTTATTACGCGCGAGAAGAAAGATCGCTTTTGACAGAAGGGATTAAAATAAGACGTATTAAGCTAGAGAAAGAGAAGTTCCAATAAATCATGCGTTCGTGTAAAAATAGAGACCTTTACTGAAGTGTTCGTCAATCGATATTTAGTCGAAAATTACGCTTTCACAAAACAGAGCGCCTAATGAAATCTTGGTGGAGAAGCCACTGTTGCACTTGAGAAGTAATATCAAACTTACTATCAAACTCGTTTGTTTCCGAACATCCTGTACATATATATGTACTTCTATTAGTGATACATGAAAGTAGCAATTTATAGGTCGTAATTTACGGGTACTTGGCGTTTAAAGCTGCACTCGAGGATCTGGGGAAGTTTCAAGCGCTTAAGAGTTTCCTCCTTCTCTAACGTACCACCTCCTTTGAGATATTTGTCGAACGTTCAAATGCACTCGACGAAATGGATCTCTTTGCAGGTCGTAAACGTCACCGTGGTCGCCATTCTTTCCTCAAGTTTGCTCATAGTACTTGAATTTCTCTTTAATGGGAAGGAATGGCCATCTTTCTCAAACGTTATCAATCCATCATTGTCAGTATCCAATTACCGCTTATTGTGTGTCAAAACGATTTCGTAAAAATCTTGATTTCTGGATTTCTGAATTCCGGATAGCACAGATACTGAAAGATCGTTTTTTTCTAAATGGCGAATTTTTTTAAAGAGAACGAATTAGTTATAATTTCTCGATGAGGCAAAATTTTTGAATGTTTTTTTGCTATTTAAAATTAGATTATTTTTCTTAAAAGGAGTTAACAAAAAGACAAAGTGTTAAATATGTAAAAGTCATATTAATTTAATTTATAATCGTGATGATACAGAAAACTTTAAAATTTGACGCATTCAGCGTGAAATAATTATAATATATTATATTACAATAATAAAATCCAAAAAAAAAACCCCCCCCCCCCCCCCCCCCCTCTCTCTCTCTCCCTCTCTCTTTCTCTTTCTGATGAAGGATATAATTTACCTTAGCAGGATATAAATCGCGCTGTGCAAAACAATGTCGCACGACCTCGCAATAAACAGGACGCCGTATCCCGGAGCGGACTTTAATGCATACGTAATTTAATCGTGCATCACTGGAGTCCCGGGGTCTGTGGAAAGGACAGTTTTCTGTTGTTTGCGATTCACTTGTTGTTGTTCTCGCGTGCAGTCGCGAGAAATCCAGTTTTCGCGATAAACTCGCATCACACATTCGTGCATCGCATCGTGACGTGTCGAGGCTGCTTCTTTCCCCTCGAGTAGCAACTTCTGTTGCATCGCTCTGCCCCATTTCCTTTTGTACACCGTCGACCCCGTTTTCTCTTTCATCTTCCTGGTAAGCGAATGACAAATTCAGAAGCGAGCTCGGCCCGGTTCGTCCACGGCGAAAAGAGAACTCTCGAGCAAGATCATCCCTCTTGCATCCTCGTCAGAAGTCTCGTCGAAAATGCACGCCGTAAATTCTCTCACGCGTCGTTACGCGAGGGAAAACATGGGAATAAACGTGAAAATTCGTAATGGTTTATGTTACAAGTGAACATTAATAGCTCTTTCATCGTGCGACAAGAATGAATAGTATCGTTTTACGATCTTCGTGAAAAAAAATCTATCAGGGGAATATTATTCTTTGTAGGCTGGGTGGCCTGTTATATCGCCGGCATTCGTAATCGATCCGTTCCAAACGTGCAAATGTTTCTTCGTGACGTTTCACGCAAGCTGTGAGTGTGTAGCGTGCCATTTTTAAAGTTGTATTTGAATATCATCGAATATCATGTTACATGTATCATACATTCCGCAAATATTTTTATGCAACATTTATTTAACATACTTTTATACATTATCTGCGTTTTTCATTTTAAAAACGTCTTTGAAATTCCCGAATATTTTATACGAGAGAACCTTCGCGATTACACGTTTTTCTTTCTACATTTTACCGCAGAGTATTCCTTTGTATATTGATAATTGATCGTTGTAATTGTAAAAATCAGATAAGTATTTTTCTCTCGACAATCGAAATATAACATGAAAATTGCCACTAGATCCGAGCTACTAAATAATCCTTAGTCCTCTTTTCCTGTGGCATGAAAAAATAAACAGATTGCTACGAGTGCCGAATGAAGAGTGAAAAAATAAACGGTTAAAGAGATTATGCTGTCCTTAACTCCATGAAAAACCATTTTGTAGATTTTTTTACCACAAATAGTAGAGTTTTATATTTCATAACTATAAATTGTCTATAAAAAACGATACCGGAATAATATTGCAAAAAATTATATGCAAAAAAAGTCTAAATTCTATTTTTATAAATGCAACAGAAATAACTTATATCAGAGAGCAAAAATATTTAACATAATAATTTACTCTTTTAATATTTGAATTGTAATTATGCACATACATTAATAAATAAAACTATAACAAATAAATTGAAACTATAATAAGATACTTCATATAAAATATGAATGATTTCATACACTGGAAAAAAATATCTGATTGCATTAATTGGAATTCTGATAGATTCAACTATAAAGGTTAATTATAAATCAGACATTTATAGTTAAATCTATCAAAGATTCTAATCGAGATAATCAGAAATTCAATTACGATAACCAGAATTCTGATTGGTATGATCAGAATGCATTTGTACCTCTTGTTAGTACAACCAAAACATTTTTTCAGTCTTCATATCAATTTTTGCAAAATATATCATAGTAAATTATTTATCACGATTATAGAATCTTTTTAAAATTATATTTTAAGTAATTAAAGTCGATTAAATTCTTCTAAAAATATCTACAAGTTAAAGCGAAGATTTATTGCTTAAAATGTAGACATTATTTAACTTACTGTTAGTTTTTTAATTATTATAAAAATTTATTTTAAAACAAGAACGTCTTAAATAGCCACACGCATGACTTAGTCATATGTAACTCTCGTGGCTTTTGGAAAATTAATCTCGCCATGATATTTATCGTTCGAGCACTCAAGCCTAAGTTGTTGGTCAAGCAAGTAGCCTCTTCAGAATGTATTCAACGCGACTATCTCCCTTCTACGTTCTTTTCGCGCGTTTACGAGGGAACCGCGGGAGCTGACAGTTGAATCGTTTGACCCATTTCCTCTTTGCCGTCGTTTCGCAATGCATCGCTAGCATAACGGCCCTTTGTACATCTCGTATTGCTCTAGCGTGTCCCATTTGCAACGTCGGAAATCGGCTGAACGCGGTCATGCTTCCTTCCGTTTTCCACCGATCTCTCTAGCTGACTTATACGTGTACCAAAGATTCCACGAGAACTCGAATTTTTATTTTCTGACACTTTGACCTCTTGTAGAATTTTTCGTGAAAGAGGACTACTAATGTTCAAAAGAAATTTTTGAACATATAAATATAGATGTGTGTATAATATGTTATATATCGATTGATAATTACAAAGAGAGATACTTTCCTGTCATGCAATAAATAATAGCTAAACGAAGTAAAATTTCTTCTATAATTAATAATGAATGTAACATTCTATTTATTGCTAACGCTGGATACAAGAATTTTGTTTCCTTGGAAAAATGTATGTACACGACGATCATGTGTGACATGTTATAAAAGCACAACAGATAATCAAGTGATGCTTTTAATGAAGGTATTTAACAAATATTTTTTAAATATAGACATCACATTAAATGATAAACGATGGCAAAATTAATACTGAAAAATTCGTGATCAAGATCTTGTGCAAAATAAAAATGTTTTAAATATTTGTTAATTATTACCATTAAAATGTATCATAATTAAAAATCTTGTTTTATATTATCTAATACTAATTAGATTATCAATGTATTTTTTGCGTTAAGATTGCAGGATTAAATAAAATTTAATAGTACCTCCTTTTCGAATTTCAGCCTTTTTTAGCACGTTAAGGACGGTCTTCGTAAAAGATTAAACACTGTTTTTCAATTACGTCAAATTGACAGCGACGTGAGCAACGCGATTTCACGGCTCATCGGTCTCGTTAATTAAAAACACGACGCTGCAGGGAGATACTAAGATCTTAATTTGAGATTTTCATACACAGTACATTAAAGACATGTTCGTTAAGTAATATAACCCCGCGAGATCCGCGTGGAAGGTGCGAATTCAAGGAAGAGAGGCTGTATTTCTTGGTGTATCTAACCTGTGCTTACATTGGATTACGCCGAATTGTATAGCGTTACGAAGCGCACACGAGAAACCTACGTGCGCATTGGTCCTCGTGTTTAGGCGAATTAACATGGTGCCGCAGGGCAACGAGGATTCTCCATTACACACGGGGGTCGAGGAACTTCCGTAAAACGGAGACGTGTTAATATTTGCGTGCATATACTGGATCACACGATTACGTTACTCAGCAAACAGTCTCGTGAGTAATGACCGTCGTATCTTGATGCTCGCGGTAATCCTCTGTACATCTCGGGAACATTGAAACTCGGCTCGTCCGTCACTTTAGTCCGGTTTGTCCTTCCGTCCTGAAGAATCTTGGAATTTCGAATCGGCTCTTTGAATCATTCGCCACTTTAAAGGAAAAGAACTAAATTTAAAGTTTACGTCGCCATAAAATTATTTCCTTGCCTCTCACAGCTCTGAGCACTCGATCAGTTAGGATATACAAAAAAAGATTGTCTATTTTTGTATCCTAACCCATGATGACCAGTGATACAAAAATAGATGATCTTTTCGCAGGAGAAAAATGAGAGAGAAGTCGTTTGCCAATATCTTAAGTCTGAAGGAAGAATTATGATTGAGACGATTTATGAACTCATTGGATAAAATATTCGAAATATTCGACTGTTCTATTAATTAATGTTCTTTGTTAATCAAGTTAACTTTCTGACTCCAAGTTCAGAAAAAAATCAAATTCTGAATAGTTTTATTACTCTTTTTCGCACACACATACATTCACATAAACATACACGCACACATTATTTCTGGATACATTACTTCTGGCTCAAGCATGCATAATCTAAGCATGACACAGACGTATCCGTATTTGAAAAATACGAGCAATCATATTGACGAAGATAAATCATGCTTGTCAACTAATTATTCGGATTGCGTAGGTGATGCGACCACACCTCGGAGACACGTAAGAATTGTGACTCGTGTCATTATGAATATGTTCCGCCGAGTCACTTATGCCGCTACTCAGCTCGGTCCGCTGTATCCAGAGGCGGAGAAGTGAATCAGACGCGAGGGAATAAGACAGAGGAAAGAAAAGAGCGAGATAGAAGTCGTCGAAGAGGGGAGAAGTCGACGAGATTTCGTCTTTCCCGTCTCTTTTTCTTCCCTCTTACGGCGTAAGCCAGTGCTATTTCTGGCTTCACTCTTTTTTTTTTTTTAGTTTTCGTCTTTCTCTCTCTTTCTCCCTTTACCTCTCTTTCTCTTTCACTGTATCGTACACATATTTGCATATACATGTACAAGCTGATTCCACGGAACGCATTTTCCCAGGAAAGTGTAAACTTTTTTCAGTTTTTCATGTGTTTGGTCCCACATTTCTGAAATTGTCTGAAAATCTTGTTGAACAAAATATCAAAATGTAAGAACCTGCGCAAGTTTTCTTTAACCAGATAACTTTTAGTTTGAAGAAACTATATTTACATTCTTGACGTGTGTACTTCGAGATATATTCATTGTAAAATAGTTTGAGAAATTAAAAAGACATTTAGGAATCAAATTTATACGAACAAATTATATTTCGACACATTTTGCAACAAATAGTATGGCTAAATATTTAAAAAAATGATGCACCTAACTGCTTCTATTTGATGTAAAAATTTATCTTTTAGTAACATTGTTCGAATTATTTGCTTAAATCATGCTACGCAGATGGAGCTACCGAAATATGGCTCGCATGTGCATATAAAGACTGTTCGTTCCTCTTTTGCGCATAGCAGCCAAGAGAGACAAAGGAGTTGGCTGTTGGACCCCGACACTTTCCTTCTCACTTCGTTTCGTCTGCTTCTCTCGCTACTCTCTTCGTCTCCTTCGAGTATTCCACGAAGCTCGCATACTAACCCCGGCGTCGTTGGAATCTTAATTACGTTACAGTCCATTCATGGCAGCTGATGTCCCGACAACGTCATCACGTCTAGTCGCGACGTATCGACCGATTAGTCGTAGGAGTGTTGAATGTCTCTTTTAAAAGCAACCTTGGAATAAAAAAAAAAGAGTGGAATTTCGTAAGATTACGATCTTGTCTGGGAAACAACAGGAAAGTGGCGATTAAAATAGATCATCATGAAAATATAGATACGTCTTTATTGCATCGTAACGTAGACGGAATTTTATTTTCCCGATATATTATTTCCCGATTTTATTTTTCAGTTGATATCAACTGTCAACTATAAATTATCGACATTCTTTGATTCTTCAAGAAAGGATTGGCAAATATCGCGTCTGTACAATACAGGGCAGCGAATGCGATCCGCCTTTGTCTGAATTTCACTGAAGGGCGCATTGCAGGCTGCCCGGATTACGTTCTTCTTTTCCATAGCTCCATCAAACGAGAGTTCCCTCACCGATACGACAACGTATATACACCGTATATACATCATGATCCTTCGAGACGTTTCTACTGCGATATCCGATTAAATGTCACTTGTCGTTAAAAAGAGCTTTAGATGCTCTCAATCCTGTCGATGGACGTGGGTACAAGTCTGCATCGCATCTCGAAACGTGAGCATTGGTCATCAAATAAATTGAAACAAAGACTGGTTTTGATTTATTAATTTTTATTAGAAATAATATCGACAAAAAAGAGAAAGAAAGAGAGAGAAAAAGAGAGAGAACGCTTTCTTTAGCCTTTAGCTGCTTGTAACGTGTTTACACAACATGTTTTCCTCAAAAGCGTCTTTGTCAAGAATTTTTTTATTTAACAGTAAAATCCAATGTGAGAGGTAAACAAAAACGTATGAAAATTAAACGGGACAACAAAAGAAACAATCAAGTAAAGAATAACGAGTTCTGGAAGTACGGATTAAAAAGAAGTCATTTATATTCGCCGTCGTCGTTTCACCAACATTTCTTGTTCACGCGTAGTTATTTTTCGACTATTTTCCAGTTCTCCTTTCATACGACGTTAAATTTTGATGGCATATAACGTATACTGTGATTGCAGCGTAGAGCCGTTAACAAGAGCGAGCTTCTTTTTGAGCGTGCCGATGATTTTCACTGAAAAACTTCACGTCTTGCGCGTTTTTGTCGATGCTTTTTCACAAATCATACATACATGTATGATACAATACATGTACAATGTATACGCAGAAACGAACCAAATCCAGAGTAACGGGGAAATGTCAGAGATTTAAATGGAGAATCGAATGAAAAGTCAAATAGTTTCTCTCCCATGTCTGTTCTTTGGATGATAAACCCGTATCATGAATCCGCTTACAGTCGGTTGCATCCTGTCATAGATGCACCGATAATTCTCGCCTCCCCTGTTTTTCCTCGTAGATACGGTCGAGACCTCCTCAACAAATGGTCGTTATCTTCATCTTATATAGCGACACGGCCTGACCCACGCTCTTCACCATTAACATTCTTGTCTTTTGATAAAATTCTGTGATTCGGAGATATGTTATCAAAGAAGCTTAAATCGGCCTTTCTCCGCACATTTCGTATATTCTTCATTATTTTGAATTATTTTTTTGCCGACAGTTTAATTGAAATTTTTTTATTTTCACTTTTTGCTTATTTAAATAATAAGCTATAAATGAAATAAATATCTTGACGTAGTTTTTGAAAGTTAGATTGATAATCATTTGCAAAACAAATATACACACTCTCTCTCTCTCTGTATGAAAAAATTATATATATATCTATATAAATAAATTTTTAATTTTGTGAAATTCAATTAAATAAAATAAAATATTAATTCAAAGGGAATACAGAGAGTAGTACACATTATTTATTTTAATAGAAAATTCGGATATTTGAGTTATGCTCTTTTTTTAATATATGTACATATATATGAGCAGTGTGACAAAAGTTATTTGGAACTTTATGGTACCCTGTAGAATATCATGGTTTAATATAATACACGTAGAATATCGCCGCATAATTCCGCACTACATTATCACCCTTGCGACGGGAACAGTACATGGGCAATTATATTATATCCATTTAATTAATTAGATGCACACAGTGCAGAGGTATAATGCAACCTCAGAATTCGCAAAAGCACTTGACGCAATTTGAGAATAGTAAGGTAAACGACCGGTATGGAACAATTATTATAGTGTAACGAGGCACACTAAAATTTCAAATTAAGGGAGCCATAACATTAAAGTGTGATATCACTTTATTGTTTTTTTCATTACCGCTACATTGATCGTTTGTCTTTACTTGCTCCTGTCTACGTTTCATTGACCAGCGACCATAATTTATTGCCTGGTCACCATCCGGTCTCATGTATCGTTCAAAAACGATTGGATTAAGTTCTATCGGGTTAAAGTGCCTCGTTTACGTTCATAAGTGGCTCTTCTGCTAATCTCAATTCTGAGTCACCGCTAACACAATTGCCTTAGTAAGCTGACGGCATATGTCGATGAAGACTTACGTTCATCATGTTGTGCAATTAGCCGGCTTTAATTGAGGCGTGGTTAATCATGATCGATGGCTAGACACTTATCCTCTATCTACTCAATATGTGTACGCAGCTTTAATCACCGCTTCCGTTATTTTCTTACGCATTAGATGCTTAAGGAGGACATGCTTTTGAGAGAGTTTTTGTATGGATTTAAGCTATCTAGTAATTTTTTTGCAACACAATAATTCTCGAGAAAAATAAAATGTTGAGATCTTCTGAAAAAATACTTGAAATATCTAAAATGCTATGTTCAAACCATTGAAAAAAATATCTTGATATCTCGAGTCTCTTACATTTATATTTATTCGTGAATTCTTCGGCCAATGATCGATACATTGACAGCTTTATGAATGATGAAAGGAAAGAAATAATATTGCTGTCGGGAAAGAGATGCATACGCATAAGGTTAAACGCACTGAAACTTCGTCTTCGCTTCTTTGCACTTTTAGCCGCCATATATGGAGGCTTCCGCACACTTTCAGTGCCCACTCGAAAGCTCTTTTATCTCGATGCAAGGTGCACAGTTTGCTGGATGCAGCGTCGGACGTTTTATCGTTTCGCGTCCGTATTCATCGCGCGTAAAGTCACGTATATCTTCAGTGCTGACCTGAGAATTTTTAAGAAAATGTAGACCTCATATCAGATTTGAAAATTAATCCCTAGATTATAATTTTTTAGTATTTAAATGCATTCATTTTTGCATTCGCAGCTATTGTATTATATTATTGTATTTAAATCCAAATCATGCGTTTTTATTTATAAGAGCGCACAGATTTATTCAATAATTTATTGCATTTTTTAATGTTTTATGATATAAGATGAAAAAAGTTGTAACTTATTACATATTTTTTAATTAAAACTTTAACGTGAAACTTTTTTAAAAACTTGAGATTATTAATATAAATTAAACTTTTTTTCAACCATGAATTTAATTTCCTTGAATTCTTATAAAGAAAGTGAGACAAGTTGCTTTTGCACTAATATTCTAATTATATGAATTTTGTACGATTCAAATAAAACACTCATTTTTTATAACAATACAATTTAAAAAGCAGAGTTTTCAAAAGTTGACGCACCTTAAGAAGTGACATCTGTCATAATTTGATTCGGCTGTAATACAAGTTGACCCCGCACACTTCACACTCATTCGATGATACGACTTTACGACTTGGCGACAACATTTCTTACTTACGTGGTAGTTTTCTCACCTCTTTCTTCACTTTTTTATAACACTCGTCTATACGATAGTATTGACGACTTTGAAGGCTCTTAGGGACTCAAAGTGTCTAGAAGCACCAATCAGAACGGTTTTCAGTAAAACACTTCCTTGGATTTTATTCTCCAATGGTTCTTACTTTTATAACGTAATTATTGTTGAGTGACTTATCTAAGAAATTTACGCAATGTCTTCTGATGAATAGATAATTACTTAGTCAATAATGGAGAAATTATTATGATTAAATTAAATTATTATTATTCCGCATTAATCAAAAATGAGATATAACTGAAGCGTTTTGCTATATATAATATTTTCTACTTAAAGTGGCGAGAAGCTATTTATTTCTATTAAATTTATGATGTAATTAGAGCTTTAGAATTTACCAAGTAAGGATTTGCCAAGAAAATTTGTCAGGATTTGCACCATCGTTGGTTCTTTAAGACAAATTAAGTTTGTTATGGCTAATTATATTAATGTCAGTTAGTTAATTTAAATAAATTACATTTCTGTATATGCACTTTTTATAAGTAGCATCATTTATTAAAAAGACATGAGATTTTATTAAGTAACAGTTAAGGTTAGTTTCAAAATTGAAATCTTATAGCTGAGTCTCAAATTAAATAGAAAAAACTAAGAGATATTGCTTTACGCACGAATGAAATACATTTTACTTTTATTTATGAGAAACATCTATAATTATTAATATTACATAATTTATACCAATAATCTGCTTGTCAAGAATTCTTATTTAAATATCATAATATATTTACTTTAATACTATAACTACAATCTTGAAGTTTGAGTTGTTTAGAGCGTTTAGCAGTAAAATAAGTGGACTTTATATATTCACGTTGAGCGAAACTAGTTTCTGAGCTTTATTCTAATTTCCAGAATTTCCGGAAATATAAGGGGTGTGATTTAAAAAAAAAAATTTGCTTTACACATACCAACGTATTGTACAATCTTCGCATTTTAAACGCGGGCACATGTTTTACGCCAAAAACCAGTTCTACAGCGTTGCCGCGATCTCGCATACAAAACGAACCCTACTACTTCCCGTTGCAGTTGTACATTGGTTAGTCATTTCCTCCATTCTTAGTACAGTGCCCTCCCGCCGTTTCGTTGTAGATAGTCTATTAATATCTTTCGATTTCAGCAGATTCCTCGTTCTTCGTAGCATCTGTCCACTGGAAATTTTGCAATTTCTATGCGCATTTAAAGTATTCTAATATTCGTCTCTTTCTCTTGGAATATTCAGGCAAAAATTTAAAAAGAATGAGATCGCTATTTACTTTTTGATTGATATCAGTCGCAACGTAAGATGAAGTTATAATCCAATTTTTTTTAATCGACGTATTTAGCGTTATATAAATTATAACTAAATTATGACTTCGTCATAACTAAATTTGTAGTTGAAAATTACGTAATATCAAATGCGATTTGTTTTAAGCTTTAATTAAATTTAATGAACTAATATTACAATATTTGATAACAATAATTAAATTGGAGAAATATAATATTTAATAATAATTATACGATACTTGCAATTTACGATCAATCTCCTCTGTTTCTACGATTAGAAAAATCAAGAAAATACATACGAGTTTCTAGATTTTTCTTTTCCACATTTCGTTTCGATCGCATTTATCAACGCGACTCCCTCGCTTAAAGCCTTTTTATCCGTTGCCCTGCAGACTGTCGGTCTCGATTCTGTTCTCGTCGTGCGGCAGGGCTTATCTAGAGTCGGTGTTGGTTGACACTGCGTTAGTATTGCCGCACGGCCGCGTTATACGTGCTCTTTCGTTACTACGGCTCAGTTCGCTCGCGCCTTGCCAGCGTGCGCGTAGGCTTCTCTCTCTCTCGAGCTGTACGGTGTTCACCGCGCCGTACTTCCCTGACATTTTCCTCTCCGGCGAACCGAAGCGCTTAAACCGGGACCACGACGACCGATTGCAGCGGTCCGCGAAATTCCGTCGACGCTCCGATCGGCGTGAAAAAATGTGAGAAACATTTTCCTATAGGCGATAAGAAGATCGCTCCTGTGTGCTATGAGAAAGTCCGCCGGATGTCGGCGAGAACTGTCTGCAGTCTCGGAGCAGCGAAGAATGCAAAGCGATAACGCGTGGAGTGTTCGTTCGCTTACAGAATTGCAAAACGTGTGACGTTTGGAAGAGAAGTGCGAGAATGTGTGCACCTGTTCGAGGGCGTGTGTGAAAATTAATTTCGCCTAATGAATTTTCGGGCTTTCGTTCGGCTCGGATTTACCTTGTGCGCGTGATTGAAAACAACGTCGAGAGAGGAAGCCTTGTGTCGTTGGCGAAGGGCCTTGAAAGAAGGGCGACGCTGGAGGATGCAATTTACGAAAACGAGGCAGGATACACCTGCACGTAGCGAAACATCGGTGTTCTTCCTCGTTTTTGGCGATAAAAACGGGACCGTCGAAAAGTACGAGGCGAGAAGCTGCTGCTGCTGCTGCTCGCGAGAGATCTTAATGGAGCCGGCTCCTCGCATCGGCGGTGCATCGTTGTTCCGACACGCATTTTTTCCGCGAAAGGTCTCGGAAGACGCGAACGCGGGTGATAAACTTCGGCGCGGAGTAGGATCGTCAATCAAATAGGCCGTTTATCCTTAACGCGTCTCGACCGTAGTTATAATTAGACTCTCGGCCGAGGTTGCGCGGCCAACGCGTGTTGGAAGGAAAGCGTCTAAAGGGAAACCTGTCTGGTCGCGCCCGCGCCGTCACGATAGTGAAAGTTAACCAAAAGTAAATCAGCTGTGATAAGTCCTGTAATTAGATTGCATACAACAAACCTATATTACGCCAAGTAACAATAATAATAGTAATAATAATAATAATACATATATAGAGTATATATAAAAATATCCATCTATTTAATACAAAGTCGTTTAAGTTGGAATATTAAGAAGAAAATTTCGATATTGAGTGAAGAAATCTAAAGAGGAAAGAAAAGAAAGGCAAAAACGAAAAGCGATACGTCTGTAAGAAGAGAGTAGTATGCGTGGTGCATTTCTGCAACATTGCCGCGAGTGAAAGAAGATCTGAAATAACATAAATTTCTGACGGGGAGGAAGAAACGAACAGCTGCAGACAGCTACAATTCGACGGAGTTCTTCGTAAAGAGAAGCAGACGATCCGAACGAAAATGGAGCTAGTGAAAAGCGGCACTATCGAGATGCTGTCTCGTCGGAGTGTGGCGATAAAGGATTACAGTGTCGAGAACGGCAGCGAGGACGAGGAGCGGTGCGACGAGAGCGATCGGACGTCCCTCAAGATCGACCTCTCGATGGCGGAGCAGTTCTACTACGAGGTTATTTCGTCGTTCGAGCAGGAGGAGGTATATAGATAGTCTCCGACACGTCTGTATTAATTCATTACATTTCCCGCGCGCTGATCTCTCGACTTCAATGCTATCTGTACGCAAGAAGACGAACGAATCGACAGTGAATCCAAAAAATTCTGAGCGGCTTACGAGAACACTATTTTTATCTCGCATGCGATCTCTTAGGCGACGTTTCATTTGACGCTCACAGCGCTCTTGGAATCATTTCGTTTTTGTTGTTTATCAAATGTTAAACAAGGATAAATGACACTCGCAAAAACTGTGAGTGTTAAAGTTCGAACGCAACTTTAATAATTTGAGAACTAATTAAGAAATTCTAATGTAAAGTTAACTTTTTTGTTAATTTAAAGTAACGTTCGAACTTTCCTTACAACGTGTATTTCATCTTTTTGTATATTTATATAGGCTAAAAATACATTTTAACTTTGAAAACAGTGACTCGAAAAATAAAAAAAAGAAAGGATTATTGAAGAATTCGAAGCAAAACGTTGAAAGTCAATAATTGCTAATAGGCAACAGAAAATAAAAATAAAATAAATATTTAACGTACATATTTAACAAAAATAAATATATATTTCGATCCGTAAGTCCAAATAAGCCAGGAATTTCTGAAAATCTAAAATATATAACATACACGTGAGGTAACAAGGTCTGGAAGGAATGAATAAAACGACAGCACGTACTCTGGCAACTCTCACCCTCTCGTCATTGACCGCGATCAATGACGCGACGACGTCAGGTGCACGTGTGCAGAGGCAAATTGCATAGCTTTAATCTTTCCGTTGCCGTCGACGTTCTAATAGTTTACGAGTGCAATGCCTCTCCTTATGGCGCGCGACGCGTGATAAGCCGGACGAACCGGCGAGTTTTGGCAGCGTTACAAAATGCCGCTTATTTTAGCTCGAGTTGGTGCTTTATGCACATTTCTGTACGTACTCGGGCTGCTTCTGACTGGAAAATAACTCGGGAGTCACCGCGTTGCGCCACCGCGACAATTACATTTCAATTGAAAACAATGTCGTGTATCTCAGAGATATTATATTCTCAGAGTGCGCCGCGGCACGTACCGCTTTAAAACGTACCGCGTCAAATCCGACGGGATGAATTTTTATCCGCTCGTTCTCCCTTTATACATTCATACGTTGATGTCAAATCGCATCTTGACAGTTGACAATTTCAGAAGCGTTCGCTTATCGGCTTGTTGGGTGTAAACTCAACGATACGTATCTCCTTCAAAATTGATACACGCAGAAGAGAGATACTGATACTCTGTACATTTAAAAAAGAAATTAAAAACGAAGAAAACTCTCGCTCGTCTCCCGAGATAGAGGCTATTCTTAAACCCCGGCACGCAACGATCGGCACTCGGCGATTACCAACCGAAACTCTTGTTCCCTTTTTTCGTGCACCTGCAATTCCGCAAGTCACTACTTCTCGATCAGCACGGTCTTGCGCGTCCGGCGGCCATCCGGTACGCCGTAGCGCATTCGCGCGATTCACGAATCGCTCTAAGGGGCGAGCGAATCTAGATCCCAAGGCGAACCAGTCGCCCTTATAAAACGACGCAATAAATAATGCTAGGCCGTAATGCGCAAGTGCCGGGAGGATCGTCGTCTCAAATGTAAGCTCACGCGGCACGCCCACTAAATTGTCAATCGCGAAACGTCCGGGGCTGCACCGACGGCTGTAAACCACGCTCGTTATTCGCCTCATTAAATTGTTTGGCCGTCCCCCGCTCCCCCCTCTGTGTCGCCGAATGCACGTTTTCTTTCGTCTTTGCACCGTGCGTCAGCTGCGATTATCGCGGGACGGAGTAACGAGGGAAGGGATTCGAGCGTGAATCGGATTATAAATTTAAAAAATGACTCGCTGACTCACTTTCTCTTTGACTTACTCTGTTGTCTCTCTCTCTCTTGATTACAAAAAATTAATTTTACTTCCGTCTAATTACTGCGCTTTTCCCGGAAAACTCGTTATTTTAATCTCATTAATTTTTTATTCTTGTTCGCGTCTCTATGAGTATCTCTGAACAGTTGTTATTATCTCTCAGTTGTAATACTTTGCTGATTATTAGCATCTCGACGTTTAATTACTATTTTTAAAAATAGTAATTGTAATATCGTTAAATTTTAGCTCGATTTTATCACACTCTGTGTTTAAGTACGATACCTTAGGTGTCTCGAAAAGAAAAAGATTACAATGCTGTATTTTTGTAAATGTAACTTAAATGAAACTATCCTTTTCAAATTTAAATCGACGCATACCGACAATATTTCCATTTTCGCGATAGTTTCGCGAACGTGAGACGAGAATGTCCGCAATGACGTCTACCTGTCGTGGAACGCGTTGTTGCGAACGAGCCAAGGATTCTTCTCCTTTCTGTTTTCTAGCGCAAAAGTGACAAAAACGAACCATAACTCGGGAGGTATGGGATTGTTCGTCGTTCTATCGAAATACCGATACTCCATGGCCATCGCTTTCCATTCTGCTGGTCGGACGCATATTTTTTGCATAATTAGGCTCATAATTTAACAACGCATCCTGGAAACTTTCCATGATGTTACTCAGTCTCGGCACGGAATGTGCTCGCTCGGTAAATGTGAACTTCACCCTCGGGATCGTGGATTGAAAGTACAAGAGGAAAACACCTGATAGTCGCACTGTCGCATTGTGCGTTAACATTCTGAGTTCGGAAATAAAAGTGCTCCCGAGTAGCATTTAAATCGCTAATAAATCAACGATGATAGCACTATGAGGGAAAATTAATAGGTAATATCGAACATTTTAAGTTTTTTTCGAGATTTTGTTTTCCTGGCAAAAATTAAGTATACATGAAATAAAATTCTTCTTTTATATCGAAATATTCTTTTAATATATTTTTCTAAAGTGAAAGTAATCAAAATTTTTATATTTTTAAATGCCATATTTTTTTGATTTTGTTAATTGGAGTATCAAATAGAAATATGTTTGTTTAAATCATGTTTTTACGGTAGATTACATTACTCGTCTGTCTTACTGTCATTTGTTTATCGTTTACTTTCTTAACAGCTAATATCATGTTTTCTTTTTTTTCAATACCTTATACCTTCCCCATATACACTTAGAACAAAACATAGCCATCAAAAGCCAAGTTTCATTGATTACTTATTGTTAGAATCCGATACCACCCAAATAACGCGCAACAGAAAAAAAATTTACGGACAAGCAGCTTTAAAATAAAAACTATTTTAAATCCATAATTTAAAGAATAATCTAGATCTGTTTATATTGGCGAAAAAAAAAAAAAATTTGATTTATAATAATAATGTGACTGGTTGGTGAAGTGGAATGTATACAATAATTCGTAAAAACAATGGCCTTTCTTCTGAATATGGATATGCAGATGTCTCATTGTCAGTGGCTTGACAAATAATTTCACGCATCTAAAATTTTAAATTCTTGTCTAATACTAACTATTATCCGATATCAGTCGACCTTACATGTTGCGAGATCTTTGACTTATTTTATCGATATTTTAACTATTCTATTTTTTATATATCGAAATTATTATCACGCATACAGTTTAGAAACGGCTCTTTATATACCAGATTATTACCGATTTATGTAAAATTTGACCTTTTGTGAATTCCCATGATTTTAATAAATTCTCAAAAAATGCAAAACAGCTGATGTCAGTAAATGAACGAAAAGCATAGAAAAAAAGAAGGTACTGCATAGCATTGTGTCTGAGCTTAAAATATTCGTTCACTGCTAAACAATGGATAAAAATATGCGACACGGTACAAAGTGTTTGATGGTGGGACGTGCCGGTACGCCAGGAATGTGCCGGGCGTATGCAATCGACCTGTCGTCGCCTTCGGTACCTAAGCATTATCACGCACTTTTTCGCTTGATGCACACAGAGATTGCACTTCGACAATTTGTGTGTCAGGGCGCACCCACTCGGAGAAGGGCAGGAAAGGAGAGGGGACGATCGTTCGCGTGATTGCGCAAGGACCTGTCACGAGTGATTATGTGATAAAAGTTACATATAGGATAAGTGCAAGGAGCTTCCTTTACAATGTTAGTTTCTTTTTCTCTCTTTCTATCCCTTTTCTCCCGATATTTCTGCCGGTTTACCCAAGCATTGTTTGTTCCTTTCGCATAGTCTTGGACAAAACCGTCTTATTCCTTGTCGCCACACTTTATAAGCGAGCTCTGCTCGAACCGTTCATGTAAAATTCATAATCGTGACTTATGCTCTCTTTCCGATGGGGTAAGAGGGAGCAGAAGGTGAGATTTATGATGCCGCTAAATTTAGCGTGGCTTTCTTCCGCCTTCGCCGTATTATGGCGAGATCCGAAGGGTATGCCTATTGAACTCGCTATTCTTCTCTCGTCTAAGCGAGCGCGCGATATAACGAGCACAGCGAAGGCTCCCTTCTCTCTTGACAATATCCGATTATTTAACTGCAACAAAACAGGCGCGATTTCACGCGACTCGACACGCATCCCATCGACGAGGCTCTCTTCTCCCTTATTTCTCTCTGAATCTCCATTTTCCGCCCGACAAGATGGCAGCTACGAAAACAGAGAACGATCGTCCGGGAGAATAAATTATTCATTGTTTACGAGCGGGTCAGGCGGAAAAACCGGGGGTGAAAAATACAACTACGAAGAAACTGAGAACGCGGCTCTGATTTCTCACCTCCGGTCGTTAAAACTGGAGGCGGGAATGATGATTGCAAGACTTCGGTGTCGCGAACGATGCGAGGATTAAATGATACCGGCTTTTTCGTGGGATCGATAAAGCCATAAATTATACCAAGCGAAAATTTAAACTTTGCACCGAATACGATATGTAGACAGTATTGCAGCGCTGCTGTAATTTCAAGATGCGACAATAGTTTTATAGTGTAAATATCAATAAAATTATTAATCAATGTCCTATTTTAATAATCATATCTTTTAGGAAAACATATAGTGTGTTGCATTGCTTAATTTTTATTTAATTAGAATTATTTTAGGAGATAATAATTTTTATATGAGTATAATAAATAATTTATAATATGAGCCTAATTATATATATATATATATATGAATACTGTACTAATATTTTATTATTACGTATAATTATTTGTCATTTTATGATGCCAAATATTTAAAATACTCTAATCGCAGTTTTCTAATATCTTCAATATTACATCATTCAAATCCATTATTTATAAAGTAAAATGCATACAGTGAGTGTCGTGGTAATCTCAGCAAACGAAGTACGACAACCGCCATTCGAAGATCGATCGTTCTATGAATAATACGAAAACGAAGAACATCGTCTGATTACATGGATACGATCGAGAGCGAGCGCTCTTGAGAGTAGCGCTGGATCGCGAGATGTAATTCGAAGACAGACTGCAAATCTGCAAGGGTAATCACCCGTCGCGAGAGACGAATGTACTCTTAAATTGCCAAACACTCGTCCGATGAGAAATGGAAGCATCGTCGAAGTGTCGTTTAAAGAGAAGGAAGAATTTACCCGCTTTAATCGATTTTCACCGAAGTACGCGCCCATAAATCATCCGGAACTAATTTTTCTGCGCGTTACTGTCCGCGCAGTTTGCACGAAAGCCTCGCGAACAAATGAACATTACAAATTGCATAATGTAACATTTGCATATGGATATAATATTATGATACATACGGGCGATTATGGCGTTATCCATAAATACATATAAATTTTATACGATCTTTCATTCCTATGGAAATTGTGTGTCGCCATTTGTGTATGATAATCCTCGATACCAGCGTTGGTCATAAAATTATTACAATAAATCTATTGCAGGATTACCGCGTGCATTTCGAACGAAAGAATAGTTGTTTTTTTTATTTTTTCAATGATTTAGTAATTATTAAGGATTTTCTTATAAACAGCGATACTAAATTTTACACCGATATATATTCTGTAGATATCCTTGATAGAATCGTCAACTATTTTAATTTGTGTCGAAATGAATTGTGACATTATTATAGAAAACGAAATTGAAAAGCGCAATGTTTGCGAACACATTTTATACGGATTATGTCGATGTGGCCAGCGAGAAGTACGTCGTACAGCTTAAAAAATGAGATTAAGAAGACTGTGAAAGATGAGAGAGAGAGAGAGAGAGAGAGAGAAAGAGAGAGAGAGAGAGAGAGAGAGAGAGAGAGAGAGAGGGGGAGAGAGGGAGAGAGAAGATCCTATAAACTTTAAGAGCCGGCGTGATCGCCTTGTTCCGCGGCTCTCATAAAAGTATGCATCTCCTTTATTACACCACGTCGTAATTAATTTCGATCTTAAACGAGCGTGGGGTTGGATGCCGAGGTCGACAGAGTGTCGAGAAAGCCAGGTTGCGATCTGGAACGAATGTCGTGTTCGGCGAATCTTTTCAGCGATTTAGTACAATTTGTGTTTTTACGATTCGCCGATAAGACGATCGTTGCAGTCGTCTCACGCAATAAAGAAAAATTACGAGATAAGGATCGAAATACGATGAGAAAGTGATAGGAATTTCTCCTGAAGTTTCTTGACGATCAACGATTTTTTTTTACATTTGTTTTCTTCAAAATCTTGTTGCCTCTTATTCTGAGATATTCTGAAAGAATTCGTGAATCGCGAGCTGTAAAAATAAATCTTCGAAGAAAATACATAAGGTGTAATTATAATAACTTATTTTCTGTAAACTGTAGGAAAACTGTAGGATTTTAATGTATTAAGTTCAGGAGTCAAAATTACGTATAATTTAAAAATTGCGAGTTTTATTAAAAGGAAGATGATTAAACAACATATTATTAAAACTGATTTAGTTTTTATGAAATAGTCTGCATTATACATATATATGCTATCTCCAAGGGTCATCCTCAATATTTCTATGTAATTTGTGGTGTCACGAGTTTGTCTTCCAAAGTACTCGGAAACAAATTGAAAGCGTTAAAAACAGCTTTAGCTAGAGTCACGAAAAGTGAGACAGCAAAGTTTCTCGAGTACACGTGACGCAATTAAAAGCTTAATTATCCTTATATTACCCTTCTTAGTTGCCCCTGTGGAAGAAACATTATATAATTAGTCGTAACAACGTATTTGTTTTATACACTCATAAAACTAAAGTGATATTCTCCAAGACTTATAAAAAATATAATATATCAAAATTGCGTGTATATATTATATTAAAGCGTATTATTCTTAATCGCAAATTTCTTAATGAAAGATGTAAAGACGATCCTTTTTTTATAAAACATTTATTCTGAAAATATTCCAATGGCCATTATATTTCTTAATTTTTAATATTAAATTCTCATTTAGCGTTAGTTAGGATTTTAAATTCTCTGAAAGAGTATACTTTGAAGAATAAAGTTTTGTTATCTTCATATACCGGCAAAGTGTAATTTACATAAATTAAATTTAAACACATCTTAATTTCTAATATTGGAGAGCTCGGTGATTATCCTAATACAAAGTCGTCAGAAAATTTCTAACTGAGGAAGAAGATGTGGATTATTTGAAGCAGAAACTACTGATCTCTCCTATAGCGTTTAGCAAAGCAACATATCTCGAGCATGATAAACAGCGATTATCCAGCTAATTTACCGCAATTTCTTGAATAGCAGTCGGTCTCGTTCGTACTCATCAACTACTCAAATTCTTGCGTCATGGAAACCGGTGCGTTTTCACGACTGATAACACGGTTGGTCGACGATATACGCAATGAGATCGCGTCACGCAAAGATCTTATTATGCATAGTGATAAAGTTTCGTACTGTGCGACGCCAGGACGTCGTTGTTGCATTGTATAAACTCCGGTTGGCAGGCTAAGCGCTGTTTATTATTTCGCCGGCTGAATTATAGACGCAATTACGTCTTAAAATGATAACGCTTACGATACGAGCGTCATCGGGAAATGGAGAGTAACCGACGAAATTATCATTACTTATTCTGATAACGACACGACCACCGCTCCGTCCGACCGAACGAACGGGATTCTCCCCCGCGCTGGAAAGGATTTTCCCCTGGTCGCAAAAGCGAACACCGTCCGTCTTTATCGTCGCTTCGCGCGAGATCACGGCGTCGGGATGGCGGAACGGAGAGCGTTTCAATATCTCCGCCGGGAGAAAATATCGCGCATTTTATTGCGGCGCGCGTACGCTACCCAGATTCTCCCAGGCTGCTTTGCCCTGAAATATCGCGAACACTTTCGCCGCGTGACAAAATATCGGCATTGTCATCGTATCTGATACCGCGCTCTCGCAGTGCATTGACCCTTCCGACGAATGTGGAGCGTGGTTGAAACCTGTTAGGACAGCCGTTCCCGGGGATATACGCGCGCGAGTATATCGACACTCGTCACCCGGAAAAATAGCAGTCCGTTTAATTCGCACGCGTGTCGACCGTTCGCGAAAGGATAGACGGAATCGCGACGGCCGTTATAGCCTCGGTGAAAAAAAATTTTTCAGTCGCACGCGATTCCGTGAGCTCGCTATTCTCGCATGATAGACACCAAAGACGTATATAAAACATAAACTGCACTATCCATATATCTAACAATAATAATTAATAGTATTATATGTCGAATGTGGTCAACAAAAATGAGAGAAAGAGCCAGTCTTCTTCTCTTTTTAATATTGTTTTCGAATTGGGTTGGGTTTGAATCCCATGATTGAAAAATCAGTTAACTCGAAAGTATGACGTTTAATCAGAAATCAAGGTAGAGCATTATTAATCCAACTTGAGTTGGGGGTTCAAACACTTCAATGTATCCACTGTATGCGAAAATGCTATATAAGATATTGTGCTATAAGATATCTCTCATTTTTGTCGATCAATTTTACACATGGATGGCGCAGTCCGTGCTCTATATCTTAAATATACACCAGGAAGAGAAGTTCCTAGGGATTCTCACGGAAAATATCGCACCCAGCGCGTATGCAGGGTCATTCCTAATCGCGACGTGGTTTATCGCATTCGTGATATCTCGTATCGACGATAAGCGACGTATTCTCGTGTAATACTCGTTTCCGATCGCGACGACATCACGCTAGCGAATGTAAATTGCTAAGATACTACGTGCTCGCTAAGTGTTACTTATCAGACATGAACATGGTACCGAAATGGCGTAGGAATTCGTGCGAAAGTTACTAACGTGTCATATACACCGTTGTGATACGGAGATACGGTTGAGAAAGCACAGAGTCCAAATTAATTAATACGAGGCGTGTAATATTAATTTCGAAATATTAATTTGTTAATTAATCTGGCATCTTTCCAGAGCAATCTGTATATCGTTCCCTTGTTTTAAAAGTGACATAATTTACAAAATTAAGTTTTGCAGAAAAGGAGAAAGATTATTTTTTTAACTTGACAGAAGATTATTGATTAATTAAATGATGTTTGCAAAGAGAATATATTTTTAATACAAAAGTTAAGCGCGCTTATCTCCCTCCACGTTCAGATCCATTATTAAAACGTTACGTTTAATGAACGGCAGTTCATTTATGAATTTATTTTATCGGGGCGAGAAGCAGCTTGATACTTACATTTTTTTATGTTTATATTTATATTCTTAACGTGATAAAATGTCATTTTTGTTTTATAATTCTCAAAAAACGATTTTTTTTAAATCATGATGTTTCGATGACTTTTTGTGAAGTCAAATTTTTTTATTTACGTTTTTGTCTCACTTTTGAAGCACAGGAGCGATATATGTCTTTTTGCATATTTTATTTTTTCGAAAAAAAGTATTAAAGTAGTTTAATATTCAATACGATAAACTGCTCGTCATGACGACAAAAATCGCGGCAATTGATAGCACACGCAGCCACTAATTTAATTCCGTGATCCCCTGGAACGCAAGCTGGGAACAATGCATTGCCTCATCTCATCCGCCTAATTAGTGGCCCGTACCGCGCGGCGATGCGTTTTGATTATCGAATCGCGCGCATGGCAGTTCAATTAATACCGTGATACAGGACCGTGCAGCTTCTTTCTCCATTCTGAATTTGTGGCGACGCATCAACTCGGCAACCGGCACGCGGAGATTATGCAGGGAGACAGCTGTGCTAAGGATCTCGGATTTCAAATGGCCTTTCAACTCGCGTTACACGCAGGTTTAAGTAGCCCGACAACCGGTTCATACGGGCACAAACGCGCCAGTCGTACGAGTTTGTTTCAACAGGCCCTCGTTTGTACCATACGTAATTGACCACTGGCTTTATCGGGCGTGTCTATCTCGGGGTTTTCGAGCAGCCGCGAATTTCACGAACTCGCAGAAAGGAGAATCGATTAATTGCAACCGGTAGAACATGCGATCAGCGCGTTAGTAGCAAAATTACAATATTTCACGTGAGGTAGGTATTTATAATTATACATTGTATTAATTTAATATAAAAAAAATTTGAGTATGAAAAAGGTAGGCAACGCCAAAGTACGAAAACGATATCGCACAAATAAATTTCGATTATTGTATATTTTCCATTTTCTACGATACTATATATATCTGTCTTTCTGTGTTATGATCATCTTCCTTGTACATTTAATCTTTCAACTATATTTCAACTTTCGCGACATAATTACATTATTTTAAATAGTCTTGAAGCAATTGAAGCGTAAAGTGAGATTCCTCTTCATTGAGTTTTTTTTTATGGCAAATATTCCACAGCCTGACGAGGTTGCGAAGCAAAAAAATGCGGATGTTTTCTCAAGCTATCTAGCGCTTCTGTCGGATGAAGAAAAAATATACGGACGTAAAACGAGAACACAAACGATGATTGTCGATCCAAGAGGCTTCCGGCCAGAGCTGAGAATCAAAGTCCTCCGTGTCTCTTTGACGGCAGCTAACGAACGTTGAACTTAAAGAGCGTTTGCACAACGAGATGCTCGAGAAGGAAATAATCAAGACGAATATATCACTGTGGAAAATGGACGTTAAGGTTCTCGACACGTCGGATTCGAAGCTCGTTACGATAGCATCCCACGTTAAGAAGCCGCGACAGCTTTTCATTGTCGTAACTCTTATCATAACTCATCGCGTATTCTAAGTAGAGAAGCTGATCGCGCGAAGCCAGTTTAATTTAATTCCGGACTGTGCCCTTTTAATGTCAATGCAAAACGTGATCGTGCTTTTTATTCCTTACTCATTTAATCACTTGTTGCCGTACTCTGAATGTGAATTTTGCATTTTTTTTTTGCCTTTTTTACTTCATTGCGAATTGTCTTTCATGAATACACTAGAAAATTTAACGAAATAAAGAATATACATGATCGCTTGTAATACTTTCAATATTTTCTCAATTTTCTATGTTAGCGGTATACTTTAATTTGCTGTATTTTTAAAATTGTCACTTGGATAATGTTAATATGTTTTTATTTTATGTTTAAAATTTACAGTATAAAAAAGCATACCGTAACACTTGATAGTATAGTAAAAATATGTACACCGCTTGTACATATTTTTTTTTAACGCATCAGCTAAAGGGATAACAATGTCAAAGAGATTAAAGAAGTACATATTAATGAATAATAAACAACAAACTGTAGCGCGTGTTAAAAGTAATCTGCTCTGATCTCGTTTAAAAATACCAAAGGTATTTTCACAAAAATAAATTTTTTCTCACAACGTCGATGAAACGGTTGGAAAATACAGATGGAAATCGTAGAGTGGCTCTACTAGAAATATGATAAAAATGCAGATATTCTAGATAACAGCTAAAGCAGTTAATTATACCTCTCGTGCGCTCAATTTCCGCTACATCATCGTCGTTCAACCGTGATACCCCTAAACGTGAGTAGTATCAAGGTAGAAAATTTCGCTGTTCAATTTGGACCACTCATGGATCCTCCGCTCTCATTCGTCATGTTCGTTGAAGAGCCGGGATGAAATGAGAGAACGAAAGGCACAGCTAAAGTATTTGTGATAGCCGAAAAGGTTTCTCTCTAGACTGGATGTTCCACCGATCCAAACACTCGAGAAATACGATCTCTTACTGTTTTTCTCGAATACTCGATTAATCTATTACGAGGAAACGTTCTCTCCATTGGAACGATAAACAGTAGCTGGCAGTGAAGCCTCGGTATAAATACGACAAAATAAAATTAGAGTGACGGGTATAAATCAAAATAAGAGAGAGGATCGTTTTTAATCTTCAGAATATCAGATAAATAATCATAAATAATGTCGCCGTCACGTAATTTGATTACAAAATAATAAAGTAGAGAATTCAAACTTCCTTCAAAATAAATCATAAACAAAAATGCGAGCCTATAAAGTTTCTTAATTATTTACATAAGCAAACCGCTACTATTGCGTAATAATGTATATTAAAAACGCATGTAATTTTGTACCTTGCAGTCGTTTTACACAACTGTGTACATTACAACAACAAGCAGCAAGTTGAAACTCTGTAACTTGCAAGGCAAGCATCCTTCTTCCTTAGTTCGCATTTTTATGGGCGAAAGTGTGTTACGTAGCACGTACAAACGGTTTCGAACAGGCGATCGTATCTCCTTGACACTTTTGAGAACATGGAAATACCGAATATTTTCCGACGATACCACGGAAACGCTACGAATCTCTTTCGCTCGACCATGAAGCGACTGAATTATCATCATAAATAGGCGCTGCAGGCATCCTGGCGTGAATGTAAAAGTCGTCGGTAGTACGGTCACGTAATTCCGGGCAACAGCGTCCTCTCAGTAACACGAGGAGATACGCTTCAAAGCGGGTACCAAGGTTTCGGAACTAGGGGGGATGGGGATTAATTACGGCCCCTTTAATTTCCGTCACGTCGTGGAAAGGACGGGAGAGACGCGCGCTCGCGCGCGTGCATCAACAGCATAAAATTCGCTGCTCGATTTGGGTTCGCCGATCCTTCAGTGTCCCATTCATCATACCCGTTGAAGGGGACCGAAGGGAACGATGTAACAAGAATAGGGGGCTAGGGAAAAAGAGAAAAAAAAGGAGAGGCGCAAGGCTATCTTAACCGTTTCCTAGCGGAATTAAAATCTTTCACATCAAAATCATGAACTTAATTAAAAATAAACACATCCCAGCAGTGTTATGATTTGGAAATTTTTATCAATAAATTAATAATGCTAATTTATTAATTTAAAAAACAAAATAATTAAATTGGCACGCGTGAAATGTGTTTTTACGGATGCATTTAATTACCATAACCGCAAAAGTTAAAAGTATGATAAAATTAAAAGTGTGATAAAGTGGGTTTTTCAAAATTCCTTTTAACCGTTAAATTCTATAAATATAATTTTTCCCTTTAGATCTTCATTTTCTCGAAATACAATAATAGTATAAAAGTACAAAATGATGCAACAATAAAAGTCTAACGAAATCGAAAAAGGCATTCGAGAACTGTAGCTTTATTCGGTCCAAGGCGATTCTGCAAGAGAAAAGGTGTTCGCCTCGTTGTAGCCCAAGAGGGGCAGTGGAAAAGGGCGGGAAGGGGAAGAGAGGGGATTCTAATGGGGCAGCGGGGCTGTCTTCAATGGGAAAATTGTACCGGAAGTCTCCGTGCCGTTCGCTGAACGGTTCGCTGAAGCGCGCAGGGGTTAAAGGCCCATTAAGTGTGGCGCAATCACGCCCTGCACTACAGCGCGTTTTACGAGACCGAGATCGGAGTGCCGAGAGTCGTCCGAGTCGCGTTGCATTAATGCATGTCACGCGTATACCGCTGAGACGCGTTGAGGGCACGCACTATCCCGTACGCGCGGGCGTGTATCTCTCTGCCTCTTGCGGACGAGACATCCATCGCTCGGTTCGCTTTTGCACAAATAACTGCGAGATGTACTGAAATTGCGAATTTGTATGCGTGTATATCTCGATTTTTCTTAATAATTATTTATTAATATTATTATAGAGATATATATTGTTTAAAGTGCTTTTATATATACAGAATATTACCGAATAAAAAATATCAACGAGATGTGTGTGAAAATTGTAAGGGATTCGTATGATAGTGAGAATATTTTGAGCACAGTAAAAAGAAAGAAAAGCGGAATATATCCTAGTAGATATGAAGATATGCTGTCTTATGTGGGACGTTTCAGGAATATTGCTACCAAAGGTATTCTTATAAGTCCTGCAGAATTTCCTTTTTTGTCTCTGCTGTGTGGGATATGCATACAGTGCAGAAATTGGCGGAGATCACTTTCAATTCTCGTTTTCCGAAACTGAGGAACGCGGAAATCCGAGCGCGCGCGAGAAATTTTACCCACGTTTGTGCGTCGTCGCTGCTGTGGTTTTACTTTCGACTTGCTCGGAATTGCAGTTTCATGTTGCAATGGCTTCTCGTTACGATTTACTGCGTGGGAAAGTCACTCAGTCCCTGCATTTTTTTACATTTTAATTGGGAATCCAATTTTTTCGGAGAGTATAATAAAAATACAGCGTTGTCTTTTAATAAAATATTCTTCCTGATCGAATACATATACTGTTTGTTGCTTTTTTCCACACTTATCTAAATTGAAGCTAATCTTGGATTAAAATAGCGTGTAAAAAGACAAAAAGACTTCGCAGAATTGTATAATATATATTTTTTTAACAAGAATATACAATTCAAAGTTCTGCTTTGTTAGACATTCCATTTAATGATTGCATTAAACGACACTTTTCGCATGCGTTAGCACTTTCGCATGCACTGTAATATATGAAAACGCAATAAATAAGATGCCTCCCATCCGATATCAGCGACAGTTTTATATTACATTCTGTCGATTATAACGCACGCGATAAAACATCAATAAATGTATTTATAAAAATTACAATCACGTCGTGAATATTAACGAGAAATTTTAAAATAAAAACGCGCATGACATTAATTTGTTCTGCAAACACGCTCATCATAATTTAACGGTATATATCGTGTTTTAGCATGTATGCGGAAATAGTTTTATGCCAATCGGATTTATTTATGTCACACAGACAGCAATCATTTTATCAGTATTAGGGAAAATCAATCATACTCATCCATTCCATTCCACCAAAACTATACATATCCTTTTTTCTCATAACTCTCGTCGGTATTTTAGTAACAAACACATAGCGAAACACGTGCAAGTTTAATTTACGCTATAACACGCGCCATTCATTTTCAGTTAGATGCGCTTTCAAGCCGCGAATTTATGCGCACATATTATGCGTAAAGTATGCGTAAACGCATTGCACACGATGCAACGAGATGACCGGCGGTCACAAAGTTCCGACAGGCATGCGAATTGTATTCGCGTGAGATCTTTAATAAAACGCTTCATAATACTTTGCCTGCCAATCTTCTTACGCTGCAATTGCGAGTTTTTTGCATAATGTCTGCCATTCTTTCACTTTTCCCGCTCGACACAAAAGAATAACGCCGTGTCCATTTTGCCGCGCATTAGGCAACCTTGTATAGACATTGTAACCTTTCTGTCGTAAAATTTTTTTACATTACCTAACATTTTAAAACATTATCTGTATTATAAATTCTTTAAAACATTTTCTATAAATATTTAAAAAATGCAAGATTTAAATTTCATAACCATCAAATTAAAGAAGAATTTAGTTTAATAATTTCTCATATAAAAAAATTAAATATTTTTGCCAAAGGAAATATTTTATCTATCGCCGATAACTTTCTTGAGATTCAATGGAAGCATGAAAAATTGGGGGAATGGCACGTTTTGAATTTTAATTAATATCTTATTGTATTTTTTATTTCATCTTAGCTCATCTTTTAAACGTAAATTTTTTAAATTTACTTTTATATAAGAGCAGTCTCTTTGAGTTTGCAAGTAATGAGGTTCTTTTCGTTACTTTTGCATAAGCGCAATTTTCTAAGGTTTTCTAAAGCTGTTAAACACGGTCTGCGCTGCTGCAATACAGTTTCATTCTACAATGCGCCTCTATATTTCTACCCTGTCAGGCCGTAATCAGCAGAAGATGCGTGCACCCGTGCGAGTCCTCGTGACCCGGTTAAGAGGTACGAATTACGACGTGCTCGCGAAACTCATTTGCACCGAATCTTTAATTAAACACATCGCATAACAACATAGTCGATTGTCGTGCAGCGCGGTCTCGCACAGCGTATGGAACATACACGATTATTGTCTCTTGAATAGAGCAATATCTTTCAAAATCATTGAATATATTTTATCACATGTTATTGACGATTACTCGCTATTACGTTGTGAATAAAGACTGTCTTAGATGCTTCTGATGTAGAAAATAGATTGCTGTACTGTTGTCTAAACTATATGATTTCCTCGAGATATTTCTGTAGTTAAATATCAACTATTGCGTACGAAAAGTATAATTATTTATCTCATTCTCTGTCAAAATAGAAAATAGTTCAAATTAAATTAAATTCTATGCTATCTTGAAGTATATATTCCTTTCTGCGGATATTGAAGAAAAGATATGTATATATACCGTGTTCTTTAATTCAATCACGATTGCCATTGTCTATATTAAGATGGCACCTTTAACCTTTCGCTTAAAATGAGGTAACTATCGAAGTTTAGTTGGCGCGACTCTAAGGGACGGATTGTTTAAAGCGAACGCGACTGGAATATAACACGCTCGCGCCTCTCGCATCTTTGAATAATTAAATCTCCTTCTCTATCTCCGACCATAGTGTATATCTGTGAATAGGTTAATTAAAGCTCATATGTGTACATTATGCAAAATATTTCTTGTTTTAGCGAGAATTGTTTTGCACTCGCGTCGTTAAATAAATCTTGTATTACGAAATATGAAATGTATGAAAAATTTGCCCTCCTGCCACACGTGATGCTTATATACCATATATGCAGTATGCAATTAAGATTATAACAAACGATGACTGGAAACATTATTTTTAAACATACATTAGCGAGCGCGCGAGCTTTATATACCTCTATACGTATAAATTATTTCACTTCTTTATTAGCACGCGATACGCAAAACATATTTATACTTTGTGATAACGAGAGAAGCCGCGTATGGCATTTTACTTGCAAAATTGGTTTATAAACAGACACTGTGTTTTAATTATATTTGTAATTAAGTCCCATCCAACCTATATCCGGAATAGTATGCATACTCTCACGGGCGTGGCTCGCGAAATATTTTCTTTCGGTATTATCTGCACGGCAAAATTTTCTGTTATCTCTATTTCTTACTTAGTATGCTAAGCTCTCTTTCAAATACAATTCTTACGTTGGAAAACGGAATACACCCAAAGAATGTTTCAAAAATCGCGTACTCTTATACGTTTATCGCATATAATACACCGATTATTGCACAATGCAATAAAAATTTTATTAGAAAGAAGTAATTTTTTAGTGTTTTATAAAATAAATTATAATTAAATATATAGTTACAATTTTACGCTTTATTTGTACAAAGAAAGAAAATACGAAGCAAAAGAATACTGGATTTCATAAATTACATTTGTATACGTTTATTATATGGATATATGCATATTATAATGGTACATATCGTACAAACTTGATTGATGAAAAGCTATACTTTTTGTAGTTTTTTTTTACAAATTAAATTATAATTGAATATAACTAAACTTAATGCAGTATAATTAAGAATAAAAATATTTTTTAATTTATATTAATCTTTATCAAAAGTATCTTCTGCACGTTTTGACTTCTATTATTGTACATTTGTCGAAGATAATTAACAAAAATTAAAAGTTTGCACGAATGATTAAAAACAATAATAGAAGCTTTGATCCTAATCCTATACTAGACACATGTATATTTTAGTATTAGTCATTTTAAATTTAAAGATCACCGCCAAATAAATGCGATTTATTATTCTGCAGTAGATAGGTGCTTGATTGAACATGATAATAATTTAATTTTATCACAAATTAAATCTATTTAGAAATATTACAAAAAATGTTTATACACACCTTAAACTATGTATAAATTGCAATGATACTGGAGATGATGTTCTAGATATCAACGTAATATTAACATAACGTTGCCCATGGTATGTTCATCATACTGTCAGTTAACCAACCGCAATCTGCCATTCTATGATCATAATGATACGCTAACTAACATGGCGATCGCCTAAATCTTTTGTCTTCCCTCGTATACACACGGCGGCCAAATTGTTATTATACTAGAGCGCGTTAATGCACAATGTATGTACATATTCGTACGTGCATAAGCCATCGCAACGACATAATCAGCCGCATGCCGCACATCGTAATCGCGTCGATGCTCTGACAGAACCGCGGCGGCGATTGTCTAAACCTTTTTATCTCGCTCGTAAACCAGAAACCGTTATTGATCGCGCATTATCGTACATTATCGTACACACCTCCTGCATGCTTAGAATTTACGTTGCATGTTGCATCGTCAATCGAAAATTTTCCTGGGACAAAATTACAAAACTTTATTTAGATCTTTTTTTTTTCAAAATTAAATAATTGAGAAAAGACGTAGACACAGAAACACAAATGCCATGCCTTTTCATGCTTTTTCATTCCTTCTCATGTCTTTTTATGCCTTCTCTAATTTTCGTAACTTCGGGTAGTAAGGTATTTGTACCCCCATGTACTATGCAATATTATTTTGGAAACAATTGAGATTCGTTAAATTGAAGTTGAAGTAAATTATCCTCTGAGAAATCTTTGTTCCAATACAATTACATAATCAAATTGAAACGATTTGATTTTGGAATGGCCAGATGCTTTCGCGCAATTTTGCCCTTTCAATCGTACGAATCAATTACAACTTTTAACTAAAGAACTTTCTTTTAAAGAATAATATTTGTCAAATGTTATCGAAAAATATAGTAGACAGATTTTACGGTGATATCCTTTATTAAATACTATTACATTTGACGTACAAAACATTACAGAGATAGAAGACCATCTCTTGAGTTGGATCCCAATGTGTCTTCCACATTGAGATCAGGCAATCTATCATACTTACTTATTTAAAAGAAAACCCACTTTTGTGCATTTTAAATTATTTTTCCACTCTCCTGCGTATATTTCTTCGTTTTATCTGAGGGGAGAGAACGGCTTTCCTTTAAATAATATATAAGACAACGTAAACGGAGATAAATAACAATTAAAGAAAAGTCCATTATAATAAACAGGGTTGAATATTTCAATAGTGACTTGATAAGTTCTTATCTGTTTCTCGAGAGATTGACCTGATTCACCATAAGGTACATCACGATAACGTGATACGATGATCGCAAAAGCGCAAACGGTGCCTACAAGCCGGCCTAGAGATTAAACGCGTGCTGCTGCTGCTGCTGCCATTCCGTAATCGCGACAGTGGCGGCGGCGCATTAACATGAGCGTGATAATGATTGTTACCGTATACAGCTACGTATCTCGTTATAAGCCATAGCAAGTAGAGTACAGGAACGGTTGGTTGGTTGACTGGCTCGTTGGTTAAAGCCACTGATCTCGCAGACAATTGCACGTAATTAACACCAGGACGCTCCGCTTGTTGCCAGGGACAATCTACCGCGGAGAAACGTATCAATGTCTCGCGCGCCCCCTCCTCTCCCTTCTCTCGTGTGTAGATACTACCGCGGAAATTGCTCTTACCGTTTCTCTGTCTAATAATCCAATTCCTGTGCAGCTCGCGAGCTCGCTGTCCTACGACTGGACCTGGCCGCCGGTTTCAGATAAGGTGCGAGATAGACGTTTAATGACAGTATATACTTTAACGTCGGCGTTTTCACTCGTGTACTGTACTCATGCGATTTCTCACTATTGGTCCTGTGGTTTCCGAGTTTTTTGCGACCATGTCCTGAAGCTATACATAGATCTCCGTAGATTCCGGATTGAGTTTCGCAGACATTCCGTCGTTTAGAAGATGCTGTTTTAAAAAGAGACGAAACTGTACAACATTTAGCGGAAAGAAAGATTATATTACATTTAAATATACATATGATCAGAATATTTAAGTGTTATTGAGCCAAATTAATTAAAGATATATGTAGGTATATAAATATTTGTAAACTTTTCTGTGCTTATTTATCTGTATTGTGGTTTATTTATTATACTTTATTTTCACATTGTCAGCGTATTTTTATACCAAAAAGCTCTGAAATATGGAAACGTAGTCGCAAAATATATACGAGTAACACTCCACGTATATCGGTTTACTTTCATTATTGCACAATCTATTGCGGAGTTTATCATTTTCCTTTGACCTAGGCACAGTGTGTAGATACTATCGGGGAAATTGCTCTCACCGCTCCAGCGGCAACTAATTCAATTTCCACGCTGCACTGTCTATAGACGAGTATTGTATAGACCGCTATATAACCGCCATGCTATGACTAAATGACTGACATTCGATAAGACGTAAAGCTTGAAACAGTTAATTAAATAAGAGTCAAATGACTTCAGGTCAGTGGTAAGCTTAAGATAGTGACAATAAATGATCGATTCGGTATACCTTTCAGAACCTTTCAGAATATAAATATGTCTAACTATTTAATTTTTCCTTATAAGCTCCTTCGATATATCGATGTTAAAAATTTATTACAAGCCGTGGAATTTATTTACACGTATAGTTGTACAATCGTTTTATTCGTAAATTTTATTTACGGCTCCTATTATGAGAAGGAAGAAGACGTCAACTCTTGACGATTATATAATTAATTTCTCAGAATGTGAGGAAATTATTATACCGCAATGCGGACAATCTACAAACAAAGACAAAGGCAATCCTACAGTGTTACATTATAGTGACAATCGCCGTAAGGCAATCACAAACGAGCTCGATAGGCCGTACGAACGCAGACACATCAACATCCATTATTTGCAACGAGATGCATTGTTGCACCACGCCCTACAGCGCACACGGATACCATCGTCGAAATTTCTATTAACGTTTCTCCGGCTATTAATCCGATTTCACATCGTTCACTCGAGTACCATTCTACATTTGTCAGACTTGTTTAGATCAAGACGAAACAGTACACGAGCTAGGCTTTCTGAGACAGACAGATATCATGCTGATTTATTTGCGAAATTGGTCCCGTGATGTCATCTGCGAAATTACAATGATATATCCCGATACGATCCGAAAGAATTGTCGGACAACAGATCGGACATTACGATGCAAATTAGAGGAGACACTATTGCCAGGTAGCATTGCGTGTTGGATTAGTCTCGTGTACGTCGCATCACCCTCACGAGCTCCTATCACTATCAGCTGCATGCCCTACCATGCGGCGTATCAGAGGGTTTCGTGCCCTTCCTTGTGTGTAGATACTATCGCGGAAATTGCTCTTACCGTTTCTCCGGCTGCTAATCCAATTCCCATGCAACGTGAGTTTCCTCTCTCTGTCGGTCGTAAGTACTGTTCTGCAACCAAAGCTTAGACGACTGATTCCAGATAAGAAGTTGATGACCGGCTTAGAAAGAGAGTACGATGAGCTGATGGTTGTCGTCTCTCGTAAAGTCGCAGATGTCATGCGGGAGTCTTTTACAATCAAGCGCAAATGATTGTTCTCTAACAATAAATAACAAAGAGGTTGTTGCGTAAGTTAATAGAAAAAAATTTTATAGCTTTCGTGCAACAAAATTTATATAACATTTATATCCAAATAAGTATTAATAATAATTTATGTAAGAGTCATTTGATTATTTTAATCATTAATCATTATAATATTAATCTTTGAGGAATATAGAAAATTTTTACGAAAATTTAAAAAAAATGCACCATTTTGTAAGTTTAGCTTATTATTACATATAATAAATTTTGTTCCGTATCGTATTTTTTATGCATCTTTTACTTTTATATTTCTTCTTAAAAAATGTAAATATTAAAAAAGGTATAATTACATATTTTACATAATTGAATTCAAATGCAGTTTGTTGAAATCATCTTTGTCATTCCTATCAATAAAAGTGTTTCCCACCTCGAAGATGCATCAACGAATATTTTTGTCGTCGAGTGAAATATCCTTGTTCACTCTCGCGCGAAATACCGTCGCATCAAAATATATCCCGTGAAATATATTCTACGGCAAATCTTTTTTCAGAGAAATGCTATTATCGTAGGATATGAAAATTCACGCATTCTGCAGTATTATCGTTCAAATTCGACGAAATCATCTACATATAGTTTTATCGCTAAAAATAGAGCAACTGTGTTGCCGTTCATAAGACTAATAACAATCGAGTGTCCTAAGATGAGAAGACTATTTTATATAGTAAATGATCTCCCTTGTTCGCTTGCGGTGCACTGAAACTTTCACATACAATAAGCGCCAATCATGGCGGGTCAATATTGCGCGGAAACCTTTCAGTACGGAACATTATCGCCACGTAGAACAAAATCTTACCTCGATGGATATTCGAGAGGGATCGGCCTTCTTCAGTTTACCCATATAATAGCGTTTCTGCACAGAGTATCTAATTTCCGTCATCACATGCAAGATGCCGTTTCTTTACTTTGTATACATAGTCTTTACATTAGGACGAACTTATACGTTTTCTCTCTTTCATGCGTTTAATCATGATATGCTACCTCCGAGATACATGCATTTATCTCGCGATTTTCATCTTCTCATTTTGCAAGATTTAACATTCTCAACGTCAGAATGTTTAAGTCTTTTTAATTAAAAACTGTACGCGACAGATATTCTAAACTTTTGAGATAACTTTGGTTCTATAACGTCAAAATTATATCACCCTTTAATTAAAACAGAAATAATATTAAAAAAAGTTAACAATAATTGTGAAAAAAATTTCAAAAATTATCTGGAAATTTCAGCAATTTGTCTATAATCAATTCTAAATTTTATAATTATATTCTGTACAAATTCTAATTTTTATCTACAAGTTTTTATTTTATGAATTAAATAAATTGTTAGTGTTATTTTTTTTCTTCTTTTCGTATTCAATGCTTTAGAATGCATTTTTAAATTAATATCTCATCTATGTCTCTCAAAGCCCATATGTCTCTATTTTTATAATACATTTATCAATCTGTTCACTAATTCCATAGTCTTTGCGTTACAAGGTCTGAGTATGAAAATAATGCTTGTCTGTTGTAACATTAAGATTCATCACACGCGTGTTGAATTTTCACACGATGGTCACGCACTTTTAAAGCGTACTCAAGTCCCTCCGTTCTGCGAATCGATCAATATAGCTTCATCAATTCAACAATTAATCAAAAACTCTTTCATTTAGAAATAAAATATACTTTCTTAAGTATTTTATTTTATTATGAAACATTTTAAATTAAAACTTCATTTCTACTTGTTAATCCATTTGTCCAAACATATAAATATTTCGTGATTTTTAATATTATTTATCAATGACCCTAAGTGATTATTACTTATTTTAAATAATAAATGTATTTTATAAGAACAAAAATATTATTGGATAAAAATGATTAAAAATATTCTTGATTTTCTAAATAAGTCTAACAAAAAGTACTGTATGTAAAAAATACTCACAAAATTGTTAATGATTGACAAATGCATAATTACGCAAGTGCCTGTAAAATTGCAAATTTTAATCGAGTTGATTGCAACCCGTTTGCATTAGACAAAAGCATCAATAACCAACGTACGTCAAGATTGCGAGGAAAACTCGAGGTGAAGGTCTAGGGTACGCGTCGGTTTGCGGCTACGAACCCGGGCTCATAATAGATGCACATGGCGTATTGCCAACGGCGAGGCGCCACAATATTGCCGCTTAGTCACCTCGGACTACGCTTTGTCCGCAACGCTGTCGCGCGCCTCGACGACGATGCAATAAATATTAGAAGCCGCCGCGGAAAATCTGAATATTTATGAGAGAATTTGGTAGGACGTCGCACTTTCTGCGCTCCTCCTTCTGCAGAGGATGCGCGTGCAAGGAAATAAATAAGTTATCTTGTCGCGCGCGCGTACTCCTTCGTTAAGTGTTAACTTCCAGCTTGGTCCCGTCTATCTCGCACAGTGAAATCTTGAACTCAACATTTTTTTAAGACGTAGAGGCAAATAATATGTTATGAAAATATAAATAACAATTACTTCTATAATAATTTTCTATTTTAATTGTCAATGATATACAATCATTTATAAAAAAATTGACTTTTTGTTTTATACTATAAATCTATTTTATATTTTAAATATTTTATAATATATACATATAATATAGGCAAGTATACTATAATCTTTGCGTTATTTTGAAAATATAAGTATTAGATCAGAAAAAAAAAGTAATCTGGATTTTTCACAAATTTTTGTTAAAATAAAATGTTTATTTTACAAAATGAAGAAATTATCAACTTATTATGAAGATCATCTTACAGTATCACGCTTCAATTACAATCACATTGCTTCATGCACTGTGAAAATCCTGATGGACTTACAGTGAGAAGTTCTCCGGTAGCCTACTCATATTTCGCTATCACAGTCTATCATCGCTGTTTCATTCCATGCAACACAGCTTGAACGGAAAGTGTTCTCGAAACGCAGCTGAAATAAAGAATTAAATTGATATTTTCATCAAACAACCGACTTTTTATCGTGGAATCCAATTTTTATCAGAAGAAGTAGATTTAAACAACAGTTATTTTAATTAAAAGCAATTTTTTAAGAATTTTAAAAAACTCGAACATATTTTCTCCCCATCTCCTAATATAAAATATATTGCTTTCATGTAAAATTGTAATTGTATACACACGTGCGGTTCTAAATACATTGTACTTTTACTGATTGTTTGTGTTGTCAGGGTCTTCGTAATAGGCTGGACAAGCACAGAAACTTACATGTTAAACTGTGATACAAACTGCATATAAGCTGCTTATAAGATTCATCGTATATGGTGTGCTCCAATATCGCAAGGCTAAGTCTCTTAGCGTAGTCTGTAACTACCTTGGCCCAAGGAAACTTCTGTGTATTAGAGTCTTATATATTACTGTGTCCGCTCCTCCTGTCTTTTCTATATAATGCTCTTACATCTGAACTAAAGCAGCGTTATATAAACGTAAGAGAAGAGTATGAAGATATTAATTTAAACGAATTTTAACGAAAATAATCTAGTCCGATAACAGTCTTTAAAAATTCGATCTCTCTATTTAAAGATTTTGTCACAAAAACACAGCAGCATTTCATATTTCTGACGAAGCTTGAAATACCGAGTAGTTAAAATCCAAATAACGAAGAGCTATATTTAATAGACTCATCTTGATAGAGGTTGTCTAATAAAGTTTTTATTGCAATATATAAAACTAAATATGTCTTTGTATTTAGATGAATTAAGTTAACTAAGTGATATTTTATTACTTGAAAACATTTTCAGATGTTGTAATCTTTCAAACTCTCGGTTTACCTGCGTAAATTTGTCTTGAATTATGTCTTTGTTTGGCGAATAAAAGCAGATTCGCAGGTAGAATTCTAAGAAAGGCTAAAGCTGCTTCATAAAATCACTTTTCAAGGTCCTGATTGAATATTTAAAAAATTATGCTTTTCTCTTGTTTTAGTATTTCGCTTTTACGACGTCGTCACTCACAAAAAAAATAAAAGCAAATGATTCGCGCTTGATAGTAATTATAAAGAAAAGGTGCAATGAGAAAGGCAGAGAGAGAACAAGATCTCTCGCGACGAATTGCAAGTCAAACAGCTAATTGGCAAACGGTCCACGAGTTGTGCATACAGCCAGGAGAATATCGGTCGGCGCCAGACAATTAGCTTAGCAAATTCCACGAAGAAGTTCTTCGCCAGGACGCACGACGCGAGAAACTGTCGGAGAAGGGCCGAGCGGGGACGACGTCGGCGCGACCGAGTTAACTTTAATTGCCCGGTTGGCCACATAATAAATGACACTGCAGATGCCGCGGCGAGAAATTATTTCGGCCTCGGTCTCCGGCAGGCAGACGATTTTGGGCGTGAAGGCCTACGGATCCCTATCGACGAACCCGCCAATTAGTTCACGTCCAGGTGCACAATCCGTCAGCCATCCACACGTCATTCCCGAAAATCCAGAGGAACTTCTTTCGACGCGATTTATCATGGGAATAAAATGGGGAACCTATAATGAGACTTACAAAGTGACGTCTAACAATAAGTAGAGTTACTCGATGCCCGCGATTCAGCGAAAAGCAGCGCTGCGAAGGCAGAATTTCCGAAAGGAACAATGAGAGCATGACTTCTTGTCTCTCCTCCTGTCCTTGGATCAAATGTCGCTTATATGATACGAAGAAATACACGTCACTTTAATTCTAGGCCATAATAAAATTACGGCATTTTTGCGCAGGCGAAGCATTGGTTGCACTACGGATGTTCTGCGTCAGCTGCATTCTCATCTCTTCTCGTTTTTTCTTACCATCCTCTTTTTCTCGCAGAATTATTATAATTCCTCCTAGGGCAGTCTATTTCGCTGAAACACGGCGGAACTAATCATAATCGAAAGATGTTATTTCGCGACTCTTGTTACAGACTGTCTAGAATTAAGTTCTCGGGTTCTCCATTTCCGGTCGGAGCTTTTAGTACTCGCTTTCTTTTCGTTTTTCATATTTTCCTTATCCATCGTAATTTTATTTACGACGGAACGGAACCGTGTCTGCGTCACTTACCGGTGTGTCAGCGCACACTTCCTTGTAACACTTCGCCGAGCAAATTATTGCGGCCGACTTGAAAAACTCGTCGCGCGCAAACTCCTTTCTGACTTTTCTAACGACATATAAATGCACCCGTTCAATTATTTTTCATACGTTACTCCAAAGATCGAGCATTGGAATATATAGAATAGTTACATAAAATGCGCAAAATATTTTCTCGCTAATGAAATATTTTGTTATACTCTATCTTTATATAAAATAAAACAAATGCTAATTTAATGAGTTTGAGTTGAAAATTTTTATATATTAGAAAAAGTTGAGTTTATTATATTTTTAAAAATACTATTTATAATTTCATTTTAAAATACGAGCAACAAGAATTGGAATAAATCTGAATTCATATGTGAAATAAACGTCGAAATACATATACATATATACGGTATATAAAGTAATAAACAATATTTAATTTAAATTTTGACAGATTATATATCATCTAAACTGACATTTACGTTATTTGTATAAAGAGAAATTTTAATGTTTTCTTTATAATTGAAACTCTTTTAAATTGCAAATTACCATATTACAAATTAATTTAATTGCACAAAAATATTATCGCGCGTCTTTTATTAACAGTTAATCTTTGTAATCTTATTTCCCAAGTTTCACACTCAATGCTGTTTGTGTGATAGCGTGATTGTATTATAAAATTGTCCAAGCATCGTCTCTCACTTTTACTTTGAAGTGCGCTCTTTTTAAATCCCAGTTAAACCCGCATAGGGTATTACATTTAGCGTGTCACACACGCGTATCAGTTCAAACGTATTAAATAACTTCGTCCTTGCGTGTCCACACGAGCGGAGATCTCATTGTACAATCAAATTACTGTCTTATTCTTGCGTACTTTTTACGCAACCAGTGCATGCGTGCGTGCATGCGAACGTACGCTGACATAAATCTAGTTTGCCAACAAGATTGTTACGCTGCTGATTTTTTTCACACTGATTTCGTGTTGATGCCACGCGAAAACGGCGTGAAAATGTTCCGTGTTTTAGCGTTCTGAATAATTACGTTTCCATTGAACTCAATAATTTCTCATTAGCATGAACGTTATTATAGAGATGCTTTATGTCGGACACAATTCACGTCATGGATAATGCAGTATTCATACCACGCGTTTATCACGTAACGTATACATATATGGATAAATAATCAAATAGACGCGAGAATTATAATCTATTTTAATTCTCGCCAATAATCACGACAGTTATTTTTCATGTAAAATGTAACACATTGCTATTAAATTAATGTAAACTAAATTCGATAATGTAGCATAACGACATTATACAGAGTTCATATTGTTTATTTAGAAATTATTTATCGTGTGTTAATCTGTCAAGTTATTTCTTTCATAATAAAATTCGGCACAAAATGGTACAAAATGTACCTGCACTTTATCTTCAAGTGATTCAGCTCGAATTTCCGTCATCCATGATTGCACGCTTTATCAACGATAATTTTTTACATTCATATAATCGCTCTTCCTCTAAACGATTAAGAACAAAGGGCGCGACTCAGCTTTTTCCGGCATTTTCATCAGTTCGATCATCCCACTTTCCTTCGTCACAAATGCAAGTAAGACCCCAACTTCTCCTCTCTCTTCCTGTCTCTTTCTCCGTTTCTTCCATTCGCGATCCGCTTTTACGTTTCGGCCTTTTTCCTTAACCCGCTCTCGGAACAAGAGACGCTTAAAGCACTTTCATAGGGAGACGACTAATTAGAGCGATTTAGCGTCCGTCGACGGCGTTTATTTGGAATGCAAATGCCATCGTGAGACCGACCGACCTCCTCCTCCTCCGTTTTTTCATTCTTTCTGCTCTCTCGTGTCGTATCGCCGACTGATAAATGCCCGGTGAATTTTATCGCGACGCCGGTTACCGCGCCTTGTCCAAGAATGAAAATTGAAAAGGCTGAGAGAGCACGCCATTTGTACTTAGTGATTATCTCATATCTCTCCATTCGTACACTCTCTCGCAAGTTTCAGAAAAAAAAAAAACGGAATTATAATATTTTGCTATGAAGGAATGAATATTACTTGCTTTTATTATTTTGTCAATTTGAATTTTTTAAATAATTCACAATTTTTACTAATTTGTTGACTAGTTTGAAACAAAGTTTTTTCAAAAATATAATCGAAATCCAGTTTTCTAATTTATTAATTTTTATTATTAATTTTAAATTCCATAAGTTTTTTAAAAAGTAACGTTTCTTAAAAATTATATACAGAATTAACTCATGTAGCCAAAGAAATATTACTTATCCAATTTAGGTATTTCTTTCTTTTATTTTCAGGATTTCTCTCTTTAAAAAGTTTAATTTATCCAATTTTCAAACTGTTACTTTTTTGTTTTTTAGTGCCAGTGTAGAAAATCATAAATAAAGTCAAAGAAAAGAATTAATTAGAATTAATACTTTATCGGGTTTCTCACAATTGGAGATTAAACTTAATTAACCACGAATTAAAAGGTAAAATGAAAGCAGTCGTAATTTAATTACGCTTGATCCGATTATAACGCGCTTCTAAAATGCACACGAAGAAAACGATAATATGATATAAATACATCTCGCGATCATAAAGTTTCGTACATACAATTATGCTTACCACTTTTCTGACGACTTGTAAATAACCGCTTATGCGAAGCTTTTTTCCTCATACAGGAAATATCACTCTTAGTCGTAATTACGACAGTAAAACAACTTGGACGTTTCTTGCACTTTTATACTATGAAGCGTGCGCATCTCTCGCATTGAATAATATTTATGAATGAATATGTATATGCTAGCCGAGTTTACGTCGCGTAGAATAAGATCTTACAACGTTCGCTATTTCATTATATTGATTATAGTTCCACTAAATATCGTATTATTTGTCGCAAGTAAATTAATATTAATATGATAGCAAATTCTTTAAAAATTAAACGATTGAAAATGGTCATTGATAATTAGAATCATTTTACACTGTTATTTAAATATAAAATTTTAATTTTTTTAATTGACTGCTTTAATTAATTGACAAATTAAATTATAGTTTGTTAATTGGATGAATATATATAGATATCTATTTATACATGTGTTTTTCTTCTCATTATTTTCTAATTAGAGAAATTAATAATCAATAATACATAAATATATAGAAACATATACGTAATTAATAATACAAATTTGAAAGCAACACAATTATATACAAATTATATATAAATTATATACAAATATATTACGTGTATTACTGCAAAAAATATTACTGAAATATCTATGATTGTAGAGAGAAACATTAGTTTGTAAATTAAATATTAATTTAATTGTTTTTATTTTGATTTTAGAAAATATGTGTCTTCCAAAAGTCTCTCGAAGATCTCTCCTCGCGGATGGCCGGGGCCGAGGCGATCCAGAGCGGCTGGCAAAATCCAAACGACGCCAACGAAGCGACGGAGATGCTCGAGCAATTGCAGAAATTCGGCGAACGACTGGTACCAATCCAAAGGAACATCGAAGACGCGAACGACCAAGCAAGCGTCTTTGCATCGAGCAGTGTCATCGTTTCTCATGCTTTATTGGCGAAACTCGAAGATCTGAACACCAGGTAAGTACTTACTTGACGACCGCGTAAAAATTTATCGTGTGACTTGTGACTGAGTTTTTGACAAAACTCGTACATCAGCAATGTACACGATGTCACGAAATCATTTAATGACGTATCATCCAAGCAATCTGACACACATCAAAATTTTTCAGATATTACGATCCCCTCTGAATAATAATGAATTCTGTGGAATTCAGACAAAATATTCTCTTTACGATCATTCGTTTGAAACGTTTTCTCTCTTACGTCACTTTTTGCAAGTGTCACCAGTGTCAGGATAGAGAATTTAAAATTCGGCTCGGCACTGTGGGGCTTATTTTTACAGCTTGCTATGCGACAGGTTTTGAATTCAGGACGCAACGACGTTAACTTTTTCGTGTTTTCGTAGGTGGAAGGTGCTGCAAGTCGCGGTTGACGAGCGCTACAAGTTACTAAGCGGATTCGGGAAGGATGGCAGCACTCCGGGTAGTCAGGCTTTCCTCGCGAGCAGCGTAGAACCACCATGGGAGAGAGCCCTCACACCCGCCAAAGTGCCTTACTATATCAAGTAATCGATCTTCCTTGCACTACCCGCACGGTCGCCTCGATTTTCTCAAACCGTACGACACGGTTATTCCTGAGGCGATCGAGAGCTTTTACTGACATGGCCGAGTCTTATGTTACTAAAAGGAACATTCGTATTTATTGAAGAACAAATTGATTCAAATACCTGAACGAGTCTAAGTAAACTCGATCTAAAGAAATACTCTATATTTATTAATATTTATATTCAGATATCTAAATAACAACAATCTAATTAATTCGAACATCTAAACAAACTTTTACAATAAAGTTCAATATATAAAACGTAATTATGTCAAAAAATTTCTTCAATTTGATCAATGTATTAAAACGTATAAAAGATTATCACGTCATTCTATTTACATATTATATTTCTTTATACAGATAGAATTAAGTTTATAGATTTAAATTTCAAATCCGTTATAGCCATCAATTGGAGACTACGCATTGGGATCACCCGAAAATGATAGAACTGATGTCTTCACTCGCGGACTTAAACGAAGTTCGCTTTTCCGCATATCGAACCGCCATGAAACTGCGTACCGTTCAGAAGCGACTGTGCCGTAAGTATTTTCGCATCTTTAATGATCAAAATTATTGTTATCTTATTACTATAATACTTGAGTGCTGCTATTTTATTATTATACTGATCGATGTTATGAGAATTTCTTCATTGATCTTTATTACCTAACACCATATAGTATTTTGTATAAATAAAGGAAGTACAGAATGAATAACTGTTCCATATTTTGACTTTATCGTTTTTAGTGGATATGTTGGGCCTTTCCACCGCATTAGAACAATTCGATTCACATGGACTTCGGGCACAGAATGACAAACTGATCGACATCCCCGATATGGTAACAGTACTAACATCGCTATACGAAGTAATCGCAGCAGACAATCCAGCGCAGGTGTCCGTACCGCTATGCATTGACCTAGCCATTAACTGGCTGCTCAATGTATACGATAGGTATTCTAAGTGAATACATTTTATAACTATTAAACTGTCCACACACATATTCTGTCTTTTATTATTTACATTTGGTTCACATTTTATATATATATATTTTTATATTTTACAAGAATATCCAATTTTTGAATTACTTTATTTATAAGATATTATGTTTAGCATATTACCCAAATTTCAAATTACTTTATTCTGAAAACATACGCTTAGCATCGTAATAAGCTGTCATTATAATATTCCTTCGCTATAATTTTCAGCCAACGAACCGGTCAAATTCGAGTACTTTCATTTAAAGTCGGTTTGGTTTTATTATGCAAGGGACACTTGGAGGAAAAGTATAGATGTAAGTAACATAAAGAGATTTCCCCTGATGAGTTAATTTAATGCTATATTTAACTGTATCTAAAGGAGATTTTAAAAATATTATTTACAGATCTATTCCGTTTGATTGCGGATCCTAATAGACTGGTAGATCAACGAAAATTGGGACTTCTGTTGCACGATTGCATACAAGTGCCGAGACAATTGGGCGAAGTTGCAGCATTCGGAGGTTCAAATATTGAGCCCAGTGTTCGCAGTTGCTTCGAAAAGGCCGGAAAAGATAAGAACGAAATAGAAGCAGTGCACTTTTTGAGTTGGCTGCAACAGGAACCACAGAGTATGGTCTGGCTGCCGGTATTGCATAGACTATCCGCAGCGGAGACCGCTAAGCATCAAGCCAAATGCAATATATGCAAGGAATATCCTATTATAGGATTCAGGTGAGATTACATCTGATTAGAAAAATTGATGTGTGTGTGTATATATATAATATATATATATTTTTTTAAATGTGTATTGACGTAAACAATATCTATATTTTAGATACCGTTGCTTGAAATGCTTCAACTTTGACATGTGTCAGAACTGTTTCTTCTCAGGACGCAAAGCGAAGAATCACAAGTTGACGCATCCGATGCAAGAGTATTGCACGGCGGTAAGATATCCATTTTAATTTTTTTAATTATTAAAGGAAACAATTTTTATAAATATTTCAAGTATCCTGTTTGTTACTTTACAGACAACCTCCGGTGAAGATGTACGCGACTTCACGCGAGCGTTGCGCAACAAATTCAAGTCCAAACGATACTTCAAAAAACATCCTAGAGTTGGCTATTTGCCTGTGCAAACCGTTTTGGAAGGAGACGCTTTGGAGAGCCCGGCGCCATCGCCCCAACACAGCTCACTCAGCCAAGACATGCATTCTCGTTTAGAAATGTATGCTTCTCGACTCGCCGAAGTCGAGCTGTCGCGTACAAGAAGTAATTCTACGCCGGACAGCGACGATGAACATCAACTGATAGCACATTACTGTCAGAGCTTGAACGGTGGCGACAATATTAACGTACCCAGAAGTCCAGTCCAAGTTATGGCCGCGATAGACGCCGAGCAAAGGGAAGAACTTGAGGCGATGATACGTGAATTGGAAGAGGAGAATGCGACATTACAAGCGGAGTACGAAAGATTACGCTCGAAGCAAACTCCAGGTTCAACGCCAGAGGATGGTCACAGTATTAGACAGCCTGATTGCGATATGATTGCGGAAGCTAAGCTGCTAAGACAGCATAAAGGAAGATTAGAAGCACGCATGCAATTACTCGAGGACCACAATCGCCAATTGGAGGCGCAACTACAGAGACTTAGACAACTTCTAGATGAAGTATGTCCAAGAATGTGATATTTTTAACATTTATTTGTTATTTTTTTTATCTATTATGTATTTATTTATTATTTCAGTGATTCGAAAATAAAAGAAACTTTTAAATTTGATTATTTTTTTAGCCAAATGCTTCTTCGCCATCGAAAACTGGAACTTTACAAACCCGAAGTGTAACAGCATCACAATTAGCAACTGACTCTCCAGCAAAAATGAATGGCCATTATCATGATTCTCCAGGTATATTCTAATTTAACAAACAGCTTTAATTTTAATAAAGAGCTAAATTTTGATTGTAACTCTTGGGAAATAAACAAATGATAATGTCTAGAGCGATATATTAGGTATCTCAATTAGGAATCACTATTAATGCATTCAATCAATCGGACTGTAATAACCGTCATATACATTTGTAACTCATATGCAACAGCCGAATCTAATGCCTTTCTGTTGATATTACACTAACTACATATTGATACAATAGGGATTTAATGATTTCAATTATAGGTACAGTTATGGGTATGAGATAATGATAAATTTCATTCGCTTAAATTGTTTTCTGCATATCAAGATTTTATCTTCTTTAATGTAATAAATAAAATTTAACAAATAACAGATTAATAAAATTGCAAAAGAAATTTGCTACACAATTCACAAAATTCAGTTATTTCAAATATTACTACATTAGAACATTGTAAATCATTAATTTTATTATAAAGTAAGATTGTAAAGAATCCCTATTGTTTACATCTGTATATACATATTTAATCAGCCGTGGAAACTAGATAAGCTTATTGCTATTGGGTATACGGATATAGGTGGAGGAAGCTCAAACGAAGGCAGAGTCAGCAGTTTAGAGAGGCCACCGCCGCCGCCGCATTCTCACAGCGTTACCCACAATGTGGGTAATTTGTTGCACATGGCAGGTTCGTTTAATTTATGTGAATTTGATCGTGTGTCAATTATGTAATATAATTAACTTATATTATGCCCAACCTCCATGATGCACGTGACATTCTGCTTAACATGACAAAAGTAACGTTGCTTTCCTGTTTTCACGCTACAGAATGGATGTAAGGTGAGATCACTGCTTCTCCCTGAGAGCTAAAAATCGCCTAAATACATACAATCGCCTCGATGTCGAATTACTTAATACCTAACGGATGATATTATCAACAATAATCTAACGATTATGAATGCGCTAATCTTTAGTGTTGATCGCGTTTTCATCTATGCCCAAAAATCCATCTTCTCGACTCGTCTTACGTGTATCTCTTCTTTTCTGTGTATATCGGAATGTATGCATGTTAATTGTTTAATTAATTATAAAATCGTGAGTTTGGCAGAACATTCTAGACCTCAGGAGCAACAATAAGGAAATAGGTGGATATTAAAGGCCTTTTTTTTTATTTCAGGAGACTTAGGAAAAGCTGTGGGCGAATTGGTGACAGTCATGACGGAGGACACGTCGAAGACGAACGGACAACGAGCGCCGCCGCCGGCTTTTAAATAACAATTGTATCGCAACGTTCGTCCCGGTAGAAGCTAGAAGTCGGCTAGATCGACGCTAGATCCATTCGACACGTTGCAAACGTTTAATCGTAATTAATCGACCAATAACAAGTCTGGCTCTAAACGCATATCAGAGACGAATACATGGTATATCTGCCGCGCAAATGCAGGGTCAGGGGACTCGCCTTTCATGGTGGTTTTGGGTATTTTATAAGTTTTGATATACGTCATTGTATAGTTGAATTATATCGATAAGACGATTATGGTTTGGCTTCTGGCGGTCCCCTGAGAGTAACTTTACTACATATTGACACGTCATATCATGAAAACTAATCGTAACGAAAAATCAATTGTTATGCTTGCTAGCTAAACTATACAAACGAATAAGAGATATAATGAGTATAAAAAATACACGGAAGAAAATATCATTAACAATGCATGCAAAAGCAATGTATCAAATCACATAATCTATTATAGAATGTAGCTTATATTTACATACCCATTCGGTTCACTGCCACGGGCTCTTCCTCGACGTAACTTACACAATGTACATGTTGCGATTCTAGATGATTACACATAACGGAAAATAGACAGTATCCATAACCGATCTTCTTGTATTCAGCGCTCTTGAATTTTACAAATCGATAATCACGAGGCAGAAGAAAATCTTTTATAATGAAACAGCGACAAGCATTACGAGTTTTCAGGTTTATTTTTTATCCAGTTACATGATTTTCAGATTTTCTAAATGAATTTAAACGGCAATGTCTATTATTTTTTCATATCTGCCGGATGTTATTATATCTAAGAGTATATTGATAAGTACCTCTAATCGATAAACTGTAGGCTGTATTCTGATATGTAATAAAGAGTTGTTTAGAAAATACATTCACCGCGATAAAATATGAGCTCGCCATGGTTTTGTTGTTAAGTGATCAATCTGCGATATATCTGCTTCCTCGAGCGAATGATTTTTCTATTTTGAATGAATTAAATGCGCAACATATTGTGTTTTTTTCTTTTACACGTACCATACACAGATGCCATATGTTAATAATACTATTATATCACTTCAGATGAGGTTACTATTTACGAAATGTAAAAAAAACATATCTATGAAAGAAACTATCATATTTTACCAATTCGATAAACATTGCGAAAAAATGTAATGAATTGTTATTCACCATCGTTAGGTCACAAGAACATTGATTTTACCTGACAGAGTGTAAAACTATCGAATATGTTTTCAAACTCCGTCTGTAGTTTGTTGAAAGATTGTTGGTTTTGCGATTTCATACATTAAAATATAACGCATTAAAATTTAGAACATTAGGTATATAAAAATAAAGTTATATACTGCGTACAACATCAAACAGGTAACTACGTTACTTGTAATATATTGTAATATGACTGAAATGATATGGGACAAAATGCTTAAATAAAAATAATATAAATATAAATCTTTTTCCTATATATTTTTTCCTCTAAATATGCACAATTGCTTTTTATAAGTTAATTAGTATATTAATTACTCGTTATTAGTCATAAATATAACGAATTTTAAATTTTTATTTAAACGTTATTGGAATTTACAACTGTAAACTAATGTCCAGAAAGATAAGCATTCATAATAGTTTCTATAAATTGAGTTTTCAGAAAATTCATATACTTTCTTATTTATATTAATTATTCTCATATAATAATCCTCATAGATTAATTTTTTTGTATCTATTTCAACTCTTATAACCGAATTTTAGCAAAAAAAGTAATACAAAAATATAAAATAAAATATTAAAAAATTAATATAAGAATAAAATATAAGCAAATATTAAATTTTAAATTTATTGAAGTCGAATTATAATAATATTCAGAAACAATTAGATTTTCAACTAATAGCATTTTTATTTCTATTACTATATTATATTGTAATACTTTTTATACATTATATAATAAAATAAGTTATAATACATATTTAATATAAATATCTGAAGCTAAAAGCTTATCGTATTTATACGAAGAGGCTATGAGTTGAATATAGGTCAACACGAAAACAAAATTCTCGGTCAGAGCAACTCCACAAGGTACAAGGACGTTACTTGAACTGGTATTCATTCGATCTGGTTTTGATCATCCTTCGAAGGAAATCGTAAGTGAACCGGTAAGTAAAAAAAACCGTACAACGAATGCGGACTTGACTCAGTTTCAACACGAGTAACAGTTTTATTCATAGGATTATTTAAGACAAAAATTTACTTCATTTCAAGTGACCTTTATGCAAATAAAATGATTTTTATGCAAAATTTTAAGTGGGACAAATAATATTGTACGTATATAAATATAAAAAAAAAGTATTATTCTTTATCTAATAATTAATATATTATATAATATTATT